>NW_022280035.1:9882817-9919816 GCF_004355925.1 Anarrhichthys ocellatus | reverse complement strand
CACACACACACACACACACACACACACACACACACACACACACACATGCTCGCACACACACACACACACTCACACACACACATGCTCACACACACACACAGGTGTAATGCAGGGACCTCCCAGTCACACCACCCACCGAGATTACAGAAAGTGACAAAAAAAATCACTTTAAAGTGCCATTCAAAGCTGTTCCCTCAACACTCCATTTCTCCTAGTGTGTTCATAGCCTTATGATCCACAGCCACCAACTGTTAGCGCTGCAGTGAAATACTAAATCACAAAAAAAGTGCAAAGCAACCATAAAAACCAAGGCATTTTCTGACGTGTGTCCCCTGCATCTAATAAGTTACTGCCGTATTTTGTACTGGGTGAGAGACGAGGGTATTAAGGAGGTTTTCATGGTCCATGGCAACTCAATTCCTCTTAGACCCTCGCTGAGCAAAGTTTGAGAAGCTCTGCCACAGATTATAAATTTAGCTAGAGAACTGTGGTTTGTAATTTTAAGGGAATCTGGGGGATTACCAGGCACACAAGTTGATCTGCTTTCACCTTGTGCTGTGAAACTCACCGAAACCAGCCATGAATCCTCGGCTATTATGTCATTACTGCAGAAGGACACACATATCCTGGATTCGTACACAACTGAAAGCATTCATGCTTTGAACTATAACATCCTAGCAAACTTTGGAAGGTCTCTTTGACCTCAGAGCAGCTGAGCTGTTGGTTTCCTTCCTCAGTATGTTAGTTAAAGTCAGACTGTGTTACAAATGGACCGCTGACCATGTGTAGGGTAACCACAAGATGACTTTGTGCTGACTCACATGCATGCACGTGCATGCACACAGGAGGTCATGAACCCAGAGTGGAGTACAAGCTTCCCCAAGGGAATTTCTTTGAAACAGGAAAAGGCTCAATTTGATGTATTTATCATGGCATCATCGTCTCAGTGGAAACATTCCCCCGATCCTCTAAAAACCTGAGCATTTTTTTCTACACTGAAGCATTACAGTATATCTAAATAAATGAATAGATAATAAATAATTCAGACGGAAAACTGTCTCATACTTGGCAGTCGAGGCATCAAGGTTATTTCATGCTCACAAACAAAAGATACTACATTGTTATAATAACTTTACTGCAAGCTAAGATTTAACTGTTGTGACACAAGGCCTCGCAGACTCACAAAGAGGCACCATGATACCACAATAAAGGCTAAATGCTGCTGCTGAGCGCGACACACTGGAGACGCTACGCCTTGTGAGCTAATGTCAGACTACTGGTCACGATAACAAACTTTAAAGAAAGAGGGAGAGAAAGACAGAGTAAGCAAGGGAGGGAGAGGAAAGAGAGAGGGATATTGTTTGCTCACCACTTCCTCCTCGCGTTTTGCTCCATTCTTCTGAAAATGACATCAGCAGCCCACCCAAGGAGCTTCTCTTTCTCTTTTCTTCTACCCTTCATTCTCTGCTTCTCCTCAAGCTTTCACCGGCCCTTTCCTTTTTGTGTCAGATTTCCCTCATGATGGAATTATTTGTTCTGCTTGATGTGCCCTCACACACACTCTATCACTTATAGAGCTATTACCTACAACTCAATAATCTGTATCTGTCTTTCAGGATGATACAAAACAACCAATTGGAGAGACTTCCTGATGATGCTCCATGGGACCTACCCAACCTTCTATCCCTGTGAGTCTCTCTCTCTCTTACACACACATGCACACTAATTATGTTACTCTACCTCATCTAGCAGGGAATGAAACATCCCCTGGCCACCCACCCACACAACTCAGCTCTAACCGCAGTGCAGGTATAGAGTACTGCTAACATATTACAGACCATACCCCAATAGTTCTGCCCTGTACTGCCTGATAGTAGGAGCCACAGCCTGACTGTGTCAGTGCAGTTCATGGTAGCATCTGGAAGCCATGAGGGAAACAGCAGACACTGCAGGCCAGGGAGAGCATCTCCAATGAGCTGTGAAACAACCCCATTTTCCATCAATTCCCCCTCTCTTCCTCGTCCGCTCCTCTCCTCCACCACCCATACCGCTATCCCCCTGGCTAATGAGAGTGTTTGGTGGCATAATTGTCTCATCTGTGGGGTCAGTGTATGTACGTGTGTGTGTGTGTCGGCGTGAATATTTGGGCAGATGCATGTGGACCACCTCATCTGTAATTCCTCACCCCGACCCGTCTCTCCCAACTTTGTACCGCACACATACTCCACATCCCTGCTTTCCAAATTAATAATTCTTTGTAAATACCCGTAAAGCCATTTCCTTCATCTCACAGACAAATTGCTGGAGTTGTAAAATAGAAGCGGCGTGCACATGTAACTCCTCTACCACCTACAACGTTTCCCTGTCTGGTATTAAGCAGGCCTGCTCTCCCTCAACACAGTCACCAAGCCTGCACGCACACATGCCGGTCGCAATTATTACATAATTGCCTGACTGTTCGAGCTGACCGTGATCAATTTGCATCAAGAGAATTTAAGGCCAATGTTACAAATGTGGCAGCAAATAGAGAGCTTGGTAACAGCTGGGTGAATAAAGTGTCTACCTGAGCTTCCAATGTCAGTAAAAAAAGCACTCAAATAAAGAGCTGATGGGCAGGTTCTTCTGTTCCAGCTCATATTATGTATTGCTTTATGTTCTTGATTTATAGCAGGGAGTCTCCCCTACGGGTGCAGCAGTGTGTTGGACAGGTATATGCTAGAGATGTCGCTTTCATCCAGCTTTTCTAATTAGACAATTCACAGAAAAATATTGTGATGGTGTAATAAGAGTTGCGTGGGTTATTTAAGAAATCGCTGCAGTACAAGCGCAGCGACTGTGTGGTGGACAGCGGATGTGCTCAGAGCAGACAGGTGTTGGCAATCAGAGCAGAGAAGGAATTGAGAATTAAGTTGTCTGGTAGTAGTAAATGAACAGTGTAGGTTTCAGTTTGTAGATGAATAAATGTGGCAGCTCCTCAAAACTCAACAAAGCTTCATGATTCAACCGTTTTGAATCACGTTTTTGTTACGTACAGTTTAAGAACAAGCTGCATAAATCTGTGCAGCAGATCAAGAGAAAACACTATTTCAGCTAACTATTTGGAGATTAAGTGACACTATTTTGCCAAAAAATGCATCATTCAGATGAGATTGAAATTAACAACATGGATTTAGGTTTAAATAACAATTTAACCGTTAATAGCAATTACTTCTATTAGAATTAATCGTCAACTAAAATGTCATGACAGCCCTACCTACAGGCAACCACTACGGCTCAGCTCACCTGTGTGTATGTGGAATTTTAGGATTATGACTGTTTTCAGTTCATGTGTATGTGTGCACAAGCAGGTGTGTGTGTGTGTGTGTGTGTGTGTGGTCTCTCAATTTTTTCACATAGGGATGCTCTCAAGTAATTAAACACACAAACACACACACACACAGACACACACACACACACAGACACACACACACACACACAGTACAGACATACACAGAGCCAGGTTATAGAGACGCACCTTGTCATTACAGTAATGATAAGCCCAGCGGAGAAAGATTACTGGAAAGGCTTTGGAGAGTGAAGCTTGTTGGCGCCTTTCACTGACATAAAACACAGGTAAAAAGAGAGAGAGACAGAACATGGGTTTTAAATATGTTTCAATGTATAAAGGAGGCTTTCATCTAAAATAAATCTCGCTCTTAATCTCAGACACAAATCCTTCTGTCAGCAGTGAACTTAAGCCGAGTCAAGAAATTTGTCTCACTGTTTGGAACAGTCTAATTGCAACACCCAATGTTGAGTGCTGTTGTTGTTTAGTTATGAGGAGACGGACAGTGTTTTGGGTCACGACCCACACGTTAAGCATCGTAATCACCACTGATGAGTTGCACAAGCCACATGAATCAAAATATCCCTGTTTTTATAGATTTGACTCGATGGCAGTGAAACACGCCCCTTCAAGTTCCTCGTACAAAATGTTGGCCATCTGGAGAATTGAACTGGGAGGCATGTCCACAGAACTCCTGGATCATTTAAGAGAACTTTCTCTTTCTGTCTCCATTTCTCTCTCCTGTAATCGTGCCTCAGACTTTGATGTGATGGACAGGAAATAGTTGCTGCTTTATTGGCTTCTGTGGAACATTCCTGGTTCGGTCTGGACCTTCTGGAGACCTGGCAGTTCCACCCAGAGGAGCAATTATTATTTTGCCCTGGAGAACAAAACAGAAAGTTGAAGGGTCTTCCGTAGCTTTCATCCTGCGATTTGGGTCAGGGACAAACAATGTCCACAGTTCGAGTGCACAGGATGCACAAGGATGTTTAGCACCGAACAAAATGTGTGCTCAGGAAGTAGACAAGATGAAAATTTCTTGAAGCTGTTCGTGTGCGCGCATACACACATTCATGCGTATTTACATGTATGCTGGAGGGTGTTTCCCTGTGTGCCTGAGCATCTGCCAGTGTATACAGTTGTCTCTCCTGATGGAACAATTCCCTGGGGAGAAAAGCCCAGAGTTCAGAGTTCAAGTTCAGATTTCACTTTGATGATGCTGTTTGTTTGGTGAAGCCTCCGAGGGTTGAGGAGCCCGAGGAGGAGCCGTAGCACCAGAATCAAAGAACCACGGTAGAAGATTGATAAGAGAGGATGTTTGAAAGACGAACAAGAGTTAAGGAGTGAGACGCAAAAGGGGTTCGCAGCGGCTGGGAGTGCATCAATGAAGATGTAAGAAACAAAATGTGAGTGTGAGAGGGGCCGGAGGGAGGAAAGGGAGATTAATGAATGAGTGTGAAGGGCCAAAGAAAGAAGAATAGCGAGAGGAAGTGGTCTCAGCTTGTCAACTCTGCCCTGAGGGGATCATTCATCACTATGGACAGTGTGTATGCATGTGTGTATGGCGGCGTGTGTGTCACAGTCCACACTCGTTGCCTGTGGGTTGAGGACACCGAGTGAGAGAGGGGACAAAGGTTTGTTAGGTTTGAAGAGATGAAAGCACATGTGTGTCCGGTGTTGTGTTTGTGTATGAGTGGTGGAAACGTCAAAGACTGATGGCGACAGCGAGACTCCAATGGAAAGAGTAAATGAGGGAGGAACAGCTGAAGAAGCGTCTTAAACTGTTCCTCTTTCCATCTTTCCCCTTTTCCAGGACATTGAGGGAAGTCTGCTCACACAACAAAATTTGAATGAGGTAGAATAAAACAGGCCCGTCACAACTGTTCCTACACGTTTATGTTTTTCTCGTCTTACATTTATTACGTGCATGCCTGTGCTGGTGAAGCTAGACATGGCTTATTTAGTATGGGAATAAATCATAATGAGGAGCTTCTAAGACGCTGCAGCAAAGATGAAAGACGGAGAATAAAAGATGTGTAATTCTCATAATAACCTTCCTGTAAGCCAAAGTGTTTCATTGCCACAACATACAACCACTAATGCACACACAAGCACAGTTCCACAAAAGCAAACAAACCGTACTTAAACTTGGTGATTATCTCGCTTAGCTCAGTTCCTCTCACCCTGCAGGCGTCTCGATGCTAACCTGTTGTCTGAGGTTCCTGCCGGGGCCTTTAGAGGGGTTCGCGCCCTAAGACACCTGTGGTTGGACGACAACTCCCTCACAGAGATCCCAGGGACGGCCCTGGACTCTCTGCCCTCCTTGCAGGCCATGACGCTGGCCCTCAACCACATCACACATATCCCAGATTATGCATTCACCAACCTCTCCGCCCTTGTCGTTCTGTAAGTGACATCTTGATTTGTTTACCGTCTGGGTTTCTCAACTTACCAGAGAAAATATTCATTCCGTTGACTTAGAACGGGGCGTTGATGATTGCAGCGTGGAAACATTTTAGAGTCGGTCATTTCTGATTTGTAAAATATTTGTGCTCTTTTTCCAGGCATCTTCATAACAACCACATCCAGAGCATGGGTGCGAGATGTTTTGAAGGTTTACACAGTCTGGAGACACTGTGAGTATCACACACATAATCACAGACACACGTATGCTTTTTGGATAGAGGTTACTATTGCAAGTTAAACTCAAGACATTTTCACTACCTCTCTCTCACACTCTCTTACACACACACACACACGCACGCACACTTTATTTCCCCAAAACATCATTGCTGGCGTCGTGATGATAAAGTATCAGCAAGTATCAACGTTAACTCTGTATGGTTGTCTTTCAATCACAATCAATAGATATATGAAGAACTCCCTATAACCTCATGAAGGTCAATTGTCTGTGTTTGAATGCAGCATTATTTCTTTTTGGTGTTTGGTGTTACTTGAAACTCCTGAAATGATTGTGTTTTTATAAATCTCATGTACCAAGTCTGCCAAAGAATAATGAAGTGCAGCGCTGAGTCATAATGATGAATGTCCTGGTAATTTTCAGCAGGTCCTTTCTCAAAACCATAACCAACAAATGAGCGAAGATGGAAAGTTTCTCATTGATTATCTTGAAGTAACACCAACAGATTCCTCTATGATTTGTAAAAGTGCTTGCCAAGCAGCGCTGAGGTCAAACACGGCTCAGCCTGGCTACAGGAGAGCTGTTTGAGCGTACGTGCCGCAGCTTTGATAACTGCATCGTAACCACACACCAATATGGAAACCACAGGAAACTGAGAGCCTCATGACAGAGGTGGAGAAAGAAAGGGAGAGAAATGCACACAGTTCAACTGTGTCTCCTGCAACATTCATGGTGGTCTGATGAAAACCGTTTCTGGCATGCTGCTTAACAACCTGTTGAAATGTAAAAGAAAAATAATGCGTTCCTTTTTTATGAGCACGTGTGTGGGCACATGCGTGTGTGCGTGTGTGTGTGTGTGTGTGTGCGCAGATAAGCAAGTACTTCTGCCTGTGCCCTAAAAAGCACATGGCCAGCTTAACACCCAACTTAAAAGCCATTATCCATGCTGGGAAATGTGAGGGAACAGGGTGTAAGTCAGGGGAGCCATACTTAAAGGGATGAAGGGAAATTAGAGAATGAGAAAGAGAGGGATGGAGCTCTCTGGACAAGAATGGTGTGTGTTAAAGTGTTTGGGCTGTCAGCGGCGAGCAGAGACAGATGATTCAGCGGGATAAGATGACAGGTGTCATTGACGTGGGGATTGCGCCGGTATGAGGGGTTAATCTCTCACAGCGGCTTCGCTTATGAGAACTACGAGAGACCATCTGCATCACCACAACCCTCCCCAACCCTTGTGTGTATTGTAAAATCATTACTACGAGGAGCCGTCCAGGGGACTGCTGGAAAACATAACTGCATATGCAAACAAGACGGAGCAGACATTTCACAGTATCCACTGATACTTTGGGAAAATACACACATATCTAGAAGTACTTCATCAAGGGCATTCACTTGGAACGAATAAAAACAAACCCAGCTGACTATGACTTAGTACTTTTAGATATCCTTTGACCTGGGCGGCTAAGAATCTTCCACGACAAAACGCAGACCCCGGCACATGCCTTAATATGGCAAAAGGCATACTATATAAGCACAAACATGTACACTGCACACTTTTCCCATGTTCTGAAGCATATCTACAGTACATACTCAAGTACAGATAAGAGATACAATAAAAAAAAAATTTTTTCCTGCCACCTGCGTATGAGCTGCGTCAACTAAACTGTAGCAATGATTGTTTTGATGCAGCGTTTCCTTGGTAACTAATCAGAGACAGACCTAAATAGTCGGGTCAGAGCAGCAAAGGTCAAGGGTCAAATTCAAACCTCACACTCTACAGCTGTCAGCCGCTCAGAGTGGAGAGGAAATGGCTGCGCATACATATGCAATCAGGCACACTTTCTCACACACGGAAAAAACTGAATATCAAATATGGTTGAATTATGATTGCAGAGAAGTAAAACCTCCATCATGCCGTGGACTTTTTCAATATACTTTTCAATCACGATTGTTTATCTTCTTCTCTCTCTCTCAGGGATTTAAACTACAATGATCTGCAGGAGTTCCCTGTGGCCATCAGGACACTGAGTAAGCTTCAGGAACTGTGAGTACATAGACAGACACACACACACACACACACACACACACACACACACCTGCCTGACATGACTATCATGGTTGCTTTATCCCAAGTAATCCCGTTAAGTGATTTTAATGTGGCACTCGGATACAATCTCTCTCGCCCTAAGCAGGTGCTGGCTACACACCCACGCACTCACTCGCCTGCACTTACACACAGACGTGCACGCACGCACACACATACAAACCATGTTTTCCCTCAGCTTCAGCAGATGTTCCATGGCGTGCATATGTGACACAGATACAGCATGTGTGTGCGTGTTTACATCTCATTTATCCCAAAATGTTTTTCAGCTGTGCACTGGCAGGTGCAACATGAGGACATATGACTTGCCTCTCGGTCTTCTAAACTCACACACACATTCACAAAATCAGAAACATATTGACACATCTCTCTGACTAAATATGTTTTTATATTTGCAGGGGCTTCCATAACAACAATATCAAAGCCATCCCTGAGAGGGCCTTCGTGGGAAACCCTCAGCTCCAAACCATGTGAGCTTAATGCTTCATGCTACAATGTGCACATATTGTATTAAATAAAATAATTGATATTTCATGTCAACATCATGTACAGCGCAACTCATTCCTCAACACAAATGCATCAAAATATGTCGGAATCAATCTTCTCTTTCTTTCTTTCCTGCAGTCATTTCTATGAAAACCCCATCCAGTTTGTGGGAAAGTCCGCTTTCCAGTTCTTACCCAAGTTGCACACACTGTGAGTATGCGGTCAGTAGGAACCATTCCAGTGAGTTAGCCCAAACACTGTTTAAATCATCCTCCGTCCCTAGCAGTGAGAGTTGAATGGACATGTGTAATGGCCTACTGAATGATGTTGTGTTAGCGTATTGCTGTGCTCTGTGCTGATGTGGTAAGAGAGAGTGTGTTGTAAGAACATGTTGAATGGTGTGACTTATGATGTCTTGTGAGACCGCCAAAACAGCCTGTGTTGATGTTGGAGGAACAGTTTGATGGCTAAAATGAGCTGTTAGACAAAGTCTGTGTGTGTGTTTGTGTGTCAGTATGCGTCTGGGTATGTTTGTATGTGTGTGAGAGAGAGAGAGAGAGAGAGCGATAGAGAGAGAGAGATTTCTGACACTTTTTTTCCTTGTTGCTGCAGTTCTCTTAATGGGGCAACCCAGATTCAAGAGTTTCCCGATCTGAAAGGAACCACCAGCCTGGAAATTTTGTAAGTGTCTCCTTTATCCCCACAATCACACGCACAGTACTATTTCATCTAGTGGGGATTCATCACATACAATAGCAAAGAATTGGAGAAGACGGAGATACAATCCGAGTCCAAATACATAAGAGAAAAAGAGAGGAGAGAGATAAGAATAAGCAGAGAGAAAAAGAGAGAAAATATGTGTGTTTTAGGATTCTAGGAGAGAAAGGGACGGTGCAGGACACTCAGAAACGGGAGGGGTAAGCTAGTTATGCCAGCCAGTGACAGGTTTGGCGAACCTACTCAGCTTTCTGTCTGACCAAGTTAGACTCACAGAACTGGGGAATCCTTTCGCTTGCTTGCACTTCAACAATGATCAGAGGATTCTCATTTTCTCTATAGGACGCTGACTCGGGCCGGTCTCACAGCTCTCCCTCCGGATCTGTGTGAGCAGCTGCCTCGTCTCAGAGTGCTGTGAGTACACACACACACACACACACACACACACACACACACACACACACACACACACACACATGGGAGGGAGGGGGGTGAGAGGTATAAAAACTGATACACAAAACCCAACTGTGGAGAGTTGTGCCACCAAGCTAACATTTGTACAATAACTGTGCTATGAAATCCAATCACCCACCCCACCCCAAAAAAATGACTGTCCTGCTATATTGCCTTGCTCACAGAGCCGACTGTTAACTCAAATAATCCTGTCACCCTCATCATTTCCCAGGCTATAAATCCACAGCTGGTCACTGTGTTTATATGTGCTTTGTGTGTACGCTTTGTGAATTGTTGTAGGGAGCTGTCTTACAACCAGATTGAAGATCTGCCCAGTTTTTACCACTGCTCTGCACTGCAAGAGATGTGAGTTCAACACGCAACAACAACACACACATATGCATCCAAATCAACATTTTAATCTGTTTACCCGCACTTTTTCCATTATTCTCATGGTTACCACCCTTGTAATTTTCCCCAACAGAGGGCTCCAGCACAACCAAATCAGGAGGATAGAGTCAAGCACCTTCCAGCAGCTCACCTCTCTCAGAGCACTGTAAGTCAACCTTTGTCGTAACTGTTCAAATGCTTCGTCTAGATCAGTGGTTGAAATCAGGACCCCCACCAAGGGGTCGCAAGATATCTGAGGTTTCAACGGATGATTCAACAGGAAAGGAAAGATGAAAAACAAAACATTCTTCTACACAAAGCTTTTTTTCCTTCTTAACTACATGATAGTTTTATCTGTAAAAATATCTTAATGAAACAATCTGTGGAAGGAAAATCACTCCTCGTATAATGAGATGTTTCAAGTAGACATTGGTTCATTTTAAAGGGTCATGAGCCGAAAAGGTTAAGAAGCATGGGTCAGGATTAAACTATGGAGACTTATGACCCATTACTGACATCTAGTGGTGATGGAGATACAATATGCACAGTGTATTTACAATTATTTTCTTTCCACTTTACTTTGACTTATTTCAGTGATCTGAGCTGTAATATGATCGAGTGGATCCACCTGGACGCCTTTGCCTCGCTTCACTCCTTGATCAAACTGTGAGTAAACACAGATACATTTCAATCACTAAGACTCTTCTCCCTTTCATCTGGTCCTTCTGAAGTGAAGGCATTCCGAATTTGTGCATCTTTAATTAAAGTTAAGCTGTGCTTCAGAGCCTTCGCCTTATACAAACACTCCATACTCGACTGTGTGTGCTGCGGAAAACATGCTGTCTTTGGCTGAGTCTACAGAGAACACTGATATGCATTTATTGTTTGAAAAACCCCTCTGTGTGGCCAGGAGATTCATCTCAGGTCATGCCAATACAAACTGCTTCATGGTGTGAAGTATGCGTATCGCTAAACAAGCAGATACACTACATCTGACAGGAAGTGTTATCTAAAGGGAATCTGATAGAGCGTTGTCTGAACAGTTTAAAACATCTATGAGACAAGGCCTTTTTGTTACCATGGATGACCCTCGGCAATAAGGGAAATGAAAACACATTTTGTGAACACTGACTTGGCCTGATCTGACACACACCCTCTTCTGTTTCGTTCTCAATTTCAATTCCATATTTATTTCAGGGACCTGACGGAGAACCGTCTCAGCTCAGTGCCTGTTGCCGGTTTGGGGGGTCTCACCCATCTCAAGCTGAGGGGGAACACTGAACTATATGAGGCCTTCAGTCCTGACTACTTCCCCCGTATGAGGTAACACACACACACACACACACACCATCATACATTCTTTTCTCTCTTTCTTAAGGTTTCTGTATACGTTTTATTTCTCGTCATAAACTTACATAAGATGACTACTTACCCAGGTGTGTAACCTGTGGCTGTAAAGAACAATGAATCCCTTCAATTATCCTTCCGCTCCCAATTTTTCTTCAATACACCAAATATATCTTCAATCTACCAAAAGCAGCCATGGTTGACAAAGCACTAATTACACTGTATCCCTGCAAGCCATTCCTGAACTGAACTCCAACAATGAGGGAGCATTTGTCAGCAGCAAGTTAATTCCTGTTACAAAGATCCCTGAAGGCCTGGAAAGGTGCGGTGAAAATAGAGAGCCAGTTTCAAATATATAAGAGATGGCAGGTGATCAAATGGCAAAGTCATTACTGTAGATCATCAATCAAAGCAGAACGCCCGGAAGAGAGCCATTTTTAAACGCACTGTACATGTACAGTAAATATTTGCGTACAACCATCCACAACAAGGTCAGCTGATCCAGGCCTCAGAAACGTTTCCCCTAGAGATTGTGGGTCATTTTACTTGATTTTTCACATGTACTCAATAACAGATTCATAACCACTTGAGGATGCTTTGAAGCGTTAATGTGAATATTCAACATTGTATGTAAAAGTTAAGCAAGCAATGCTCAAGCTCACATTAAAATGAATATGTGCACCTTTCTTTGTGCACTTGTTGAACCATCTGCGGTGGCATAGTTCTTCCTGTCTTTTGTCAATACTGTTTCATCTGTTGGTTGCAGGGTAATAGAGATGCCTTACGCCTACCAGTGCTGTGTGTATGGTTCCTGTGATAGCTACAAGACAGTCGGCCAATGGGACACCGAGCAGAGCAACACTGACGAGGACCTACACAGGAGGACCGTGGCTATGTACCCTATCCACGCGGACACACACTGTAAGAAAGCACTCCATTACAATATCTGTGTGAGCACATGTGCAGTATACCACACAGGGTACACACACGGGACAGAGGGTTAGAGTTATAGACAGGAATCTGAGCCCAACATGTGTGTGCTCATTGCCGAACTATTGACACAAGCCCACTTGAAACATGTCAGAGCGTCGCTGAAACACACTTACACTTGAGTCGTGAAATATAAACACCAATAAACCAAAATTAAGCTGAAATCAAAACCATTATACCTACACCATTAAAACCAAAAATAAACAAGTGTGCGGTGTATCAAAAGCTCCAATATCAAAAGATGATTCAACCATGACGTATCACTGATTCAAATTTATTCGCCTAAAATTGTTAGAAAAACAGTCATGATGATCAAATTTCATGCAAGTGCCAATTACCTTCTGCAATTATTTTTGTCTATTTCATTACAAAAGAATGTTAAGTCACCTCCTTCATTGCACCAGCCCCATGAAGCCAGTGCCACACACAAGCTAACATGCTGTGTGTATATGCACGGCTGCAGAATAAGCCGTCACAAAACCTTACACAAACTAAACAATGCTTTATTCCAGATGACCCTGACCTTGAGGAGTTCCAACTAGAAATAGAGGAATCCAAACTACAGACCAGTGTCCAATGCTCACCCACTCCAGGTAACTGAAATTACAAATTCAGTGATGGTCAGGCTGATAGTTTTGTCACTACAGTGTAAGGAAATTGATGCATGAATTCACCATTTATTTGTTTGTTTATCCGCGGTTGATGATTCATGTGTTGCAGGTCCTTTCCGTCCCTGTGACTCTCTGTTGGGCAGCTGGCTGGTTCGTGTGGGCTTGTGGTCCATCTCCTTAGTGTCTCTTCTGGGGAACTCCCTCCTGCTCCTCTCCCTCTTCGGCTCACCCGGCTACCTGTCACCGCTCCGCTTCACTGTGGCCTGCATGGGTGCTTCCAACCTGCTAACGGGCGTGTGCACGTGCACCCTGGCCCTCGTGGACGCTCTAACCTTGGGAGAGTTCGGTCACCACGGTGCCCGCTGGGAGGCGGGTCCTGGCTGTCAAGCCACGGGATGGGTCTGGGTGTTTGCGTCTGAAGCAAGCGTACTGCTGCTGACTCTGGCAGCTGTGCAGTGTGGCGTGAGCGTGACATGTGCCCGTGCCTTTGGGAAGTCCCCATCCCTTGGGAGTGTGCGTACATGTGCACTTGTCTGCCTAACTCTCTCCCTCACTCTTGCTTCTCTCCCACTGGTAGGAGTCGGGGAGTACGGGTCCTCACCTTTCTGCCTTCCCTCACCCCTGCCACCCCCATCCTCTCGACTACCATCCTCCCTTGGCTTTCCCTTGGCGCTTATTATGATGAACACCCTGTGCTTGCTTATAGTCACAGGCTCATACATTCGCCTTTACTGGGAGTTACTTAGGGGAGAGTGTGAGGGCTTGTGGGACTGTGCTATGATTAAACATGTTGCCTGGCTAATATTTACCAATGGCCTCCTCTATGTACCGGTAGCTTTTCTCTCCCTCTGCTCCCTGCTGGGTCTCCTATCTCTGGGCGAGGAAGTGCTAAAATCAGTTCTCCTGCTTCTCCAGCCCTTGCCTGCCTGCCTCAACCCCCTCCTCTTCCTACTTTTTACACGAGACCACACCCAGTTCTTCTTCTGGCCTCACCCCAAAGCACGTCCACAGCTACGCCGGGACCGCACACTGGACTCGCTGGTTTCTGTGGAGACAGAGAAAAGCTCCTGCTCCGATTCGTCGACACAAGTGTCACTTGCTGATGTCGACGCCCTTTACAGTGGCGGGTCCTCTCTCCAACCCCAACTGGATCCCATCAGGTTTTCCCACTGCTCCTCTACTTCCTCTGTTCCTCTCATCCCTTGCCAGATTCCCACAGCCAGAGATAGAGACAGGGTGACAGAAGGAGGGAGCCTGAACGACGAGGAATGTCTCAAGAGTTTAGATCAAGACGTGATTCATAACACTTGCTCCCTGTATCACTCAGCCATGAGTCCCTCTCTCCCCTCTCATCCATGAGCCTCCAAGCTAGCTGGGACACTATGGACACTAAAGGACCATCATCAAACAGCAAGACCCTCTCGGGGTTATCAATCCTCCAGAACCTCAGAATGAGTCCACACAGAGACTGTAGAGTACTCTAGAGAAGTCTATGAGAACACAACAAAGTGCCTCTGAAAATGGAGAGTGCAACTAAAAGCTCCCTTCAATGTAAAGACTATTAAAGGAAACACCCCACTACAACATGTCTGTTAAAATAAAGGACAATTTCAGACATTACCCAGTGGACTGTTTGAGTCATGGACTCGCATGACAAAAAGAAAGCTCAAACAAAAGCTGTAAACTACATGGAAAACCTAAGCATCTGACAAATCAATGGTTAAGCCAGGGGGAATTAAGGTAGAACCAGTAGAATTTTAAGTGTAAATGTTTTTTTTCTGAAATGTGATCATGAGACATGCAGCTTAGAGGTTACAGATTGTTTGGTTATATTTTAAGAGGGGTTATCTTATTATTTTTATAAATATAAGTTCTATGCCATTGCTAAGGTCTGTTTCAAAGAAAGGGAGTCATTATCGGACACACAAGGACATTTGTTTTTACCAGAGTAAGCTACCGTTTTTCATTCACGGAAATGTTATAGTCGGATATTTCTTTGCAATTGTGTAATAGCGGTTATGAGAATGTTATTCTTTGTGGCAGCAAAATGCAACAGATTCATACGGTTTGCATGATTTTTTTTTTTCTTAAATATGCAAATCTGCCCAAATACGAGGCATGCAGTTATACAGACTGAATGGGATGTAGCTATCTTTCCACAGACACTAGAGTAGGCTAGCAATATGTACATACAATGTAACTACCTCTGAACTAGCATGGTATTGACTCACTACAGCCTTATGATGTTTGTCTCCCTTTTTATATGATAAGCAGCAAATATATAATTTTATATATTAAGAAATAAATCCTTAGTTTGTAAAAATACAACTTGCTATTTAGGATGTACATACTTTGTATACAACTGGTATGCATATGTTTGAATAAATCTATTATCTTCATACTGTATATACCATCAACCACTTCACTTATGCTACTACTGTGAAACACAAATGCTCACAACACGAGAAGTCTGTAAAACATTAAATCAGTTCCATCAATTAGTGTTAAAATAAACTTTAATATCACGACACAAACATAAAAAAGTATACATATAAATATGTGGGTATTTCTGGATTAAGAAAAGTAATACATACATAGTGAAATCAAGTGTGTATTGGCACTGAATTAAAAGTTAAAAATCATACTCTTTCCAACCAGGTGTATAAGGAATGTTATGTCCGGAGAAGAGAGACCTGTGGCTCTTACAAGCGAGATGGAAGCTACACACAGCTCTTCTTTGGTGGCTCCACTGCCTCCTGGTGCGTCCCGAAAGCCTCTCTTTTGCGGGATGAAGCTTTCTGATCTGGAGTATTTTCTTTGTTGCCTTCCACGACTCCCTGAACAAAGACGATTCAAAAAAATATTTTAGACAATGACATCACATTGCCGATATATAGTCCCCCACATCCCCAAACTGAAAATGGTGAAATGTGGAGGTCGCATTTGAATATAAATCATCAAACAGTCTGCATCACTTTGTTGTAAGTCAATCTTACATTCTATTGAGGGACACCAGCACCACCTTGTGGGCAAAATATAACACGACATAGAACCAATGCCATGACGGACAGTACAGTACTGTGGAGGAAGTGACAATAATCATAACACCCACTAAGAAAAATGGAACCTACCCAAGGTCAGTACATAATGTAAATAAATCGTTGAAGAGGAAATCTGTTTTGATCATGTACAAGAGTAAATGCATTCCAACTGCTTCACCCATTAATCAGAAAGACTTACCATGTTCTTCTGAACAGCATGTTCTTGTGTCCACTTCCTGGCCTTCTCCGTGAACAGCTGTTTGTTGTATTTGAACTCTGATGACTGCATTCAAAAAAACGTGAGCGTCTCTTTAAATGTGTATACGGCAGAAATACGCAACAGATCACAATTCAAATGCGCTCTACTGCAATTTAAAAACTGCAAGAGGCTGTATTTTTGTGACAAGAAGTAAAGGTGTCTCAGACTGAAATCTAATCTGGTATTTAACAAAACCTCTGGCTTGTAATAAAAATGCATGCTGGAAAAAATATTCAATTCTTTTTCAGGTGCACATTTGAAGCATAGTGTTATTCAGTGCTCAGTTGCTCTAATGTACCAAAAAAACAGCTCTACTGTCACATATACATTTGTATTACAATATTCACAAAAACAAAAAACAAAAAACTTGAGTGTGATTGAGTTTCAACTCCTGCAGACAGCATGATAGCTGTGTATGCAACATTATGTGTGACTCACTATATCAGCCATGAGTGGGTCATCTGGATTGGGCTCAGTCATGAGGAGCTGAATGGAGCTGAGGACTGTGGAGATGTTTAGGGATGGCTTCCAGGCACCCTTAATAACAATTAAAAAAATAAAAATAAAAATCTGACCGTAGACAAACAAAACCAGATGGACGTGAATTTGAAACAGCTTTGTTTGTTGTTGTTGATAAATCCAACCTTTGGTGGGAGTTTGAGGGCATCATGGCAGATACGTCCTGAATTGTCGATGTTTGGGTGGTAGATGGGGGTCAAGAACCGCATTTTGGGCGGTTCAAATGGGTACCTAGAAGAGGAAAACGGCAGGTCAGTCCTACTAGACTGTGTTTATAACATGAAAATGGGAGAGAGAACATACAAACGTTAAAGCTTTGAGAAAATGTACCTCTCTGGGACATTAATCTCCAAGGAGAAGAGTCCACCTTCATATGGAGTCCCTGTTCCGCCCACTATCTCTGTAAGTCAAAAACATGATCAGGTGTAGCTAGAACACATATTGAGCTTGTCACATATGTGGTAAACTGTTGAGAACATATTCTGTGACTACTTACGTGCCCGGATGTCGTCTATCCGCTCCTCGGCCTGCCAGCATGTTATCCCTGGAGGTGGCTCGGTGCTCAGCATCTGAAGCTCACGCTTCAAACGGGAAGCCCTCTGCATTCTGGGAAAAATGGAGTGAATGAGTCTTGATTAATTATGCAACATAAACAAAGTAGTGATATCGGACCAACGTGTATCTATGTCAATAGTAACAAAGTAGCACATCACAGCGCCTAAAATAAAGGAATGTCTCTATTGTATCTCGTCCCATTTTCTTCTTTGGATACATGCAAGGCTTTTGAGATGACAATAAAGTGATTTCGTTTTTGCTGGTGTACCCTGAAACTTGTATTATGGCCAATGTTAGGCTATAGCGATATATATATATATATATATATATATATATATATATATATATATACGCGCGCGCGCACGCACGCACACACACACACACACACACACACACACACACACCAGTGATATGAACAACATACCACTCTGATTAAACGACATAAACCACTGATGTGAACCTTCTAGAGGTACCTGCCTGCAGGAAACGGTACATGCCGTTGGAAAAGTAGTGGTTTACCCCTCCAGGGATCGGTATATGCCGCTGTGAACACGGTCATACCATCGGCCACTTTTCCATCTCGGCGTCACTCATTTATGTGTTCGTTTTGACCAGACTAGCTTGTTGCTACGTCTGCTGACGTTAACGCACGACATCTTTGAGAAGCTAACAACCACACCGTAGTCAAAATAAGATGTTATTTACTCGATATTAACTCACAATCACTTACTTTTGCTTCGGTTTCAGCAGCTGTCGTTCACTTAACAGCCGCTGTTACAGCTCAACTACACTATTCACTTCAAAACACGGTGGGAGGACAGACGACGCGAGTCCGTTTTGGATTTCCCTCTTCTTCTTCCGTTTTCTTCGTCATCTTCTTCTTCGTGTATTGGTGGTTGGCAAACTAGCTTAGAGCTGCATTACCGCCAACAGCAGGACTGGAGTGTGGGACAAGGGCTCATGCAGGGAGAAATAAATAAGATAAAATTTGTTTTAGCTGTTTCTTTTAAAGACTTGATATCACAATAAATATTGCCTGCTGTTTCCCCTAAGGGACCTGACGATGAAAAGTCATGGTGTTCTTTCCCTCCTTATCGCTTAAAGAAAGGGACTTCTATTGATATTGTTTTTTTCTACAATTATGTACATAGTGTACATGTGCAGAGTTTGAATGTTTCTGTTTGGCTACAGTTTTTACATTTTCTTGCCTATTTAATATAATGTATGGTTCGGACCGTAAGCCTATTCTCAGATGATTGATGATGTTTTCTTCCCTTCGTTTCAAGCCCAGCACCAACATGTCTTTGTATATTATATAGATGTTCTCTGACTGTTTGTTTGGCCAGAATATCCACACATGCTTATTTTCCTCCACACCAACATGAGCAGGAACCCAAAGGAAGCAGGTGGCTTCCTTAATTTCCATCCTGTACATTATAAGGAATATTTCCTTTATAATATTAGTTCTCACTGATGATCTGCCAGATGTTGTGGTTTTTATTGTTGACAAACTGTGAATAGAAACAGAGTTTGAAAAAATGCTGATCCAAATAATTCTGGATTACACACAATACTGTAAATTGCTCTGACTCGTCCTTCAATTCCTGCTGTACATTAAGGTCTATATTTGGAAAGGGGAATAACCAGGGAGGAATTTAAGAAATTGTGCGGTAATTGACGTCATCCGATTTTCTGCCATTGCAACACCAATCCACCCAAAAGTTATGAAATTTGTCTCATTGTGTACCTGCAGTCTGTTCAAATGTTCTTGCCAGGATGTGTATCATTTTGTCCCTGGAGATTAACCCAGTATATACCAGCATTAACGTCACTGTTCTGATCCTCAAAGGAATATCTCCCATTTGGGAATTGCTGATTTTCTTCTTTTTTTGTTTAATGGCGACTGATATCCAAAATGTCCTTAGAAAAAAACAATTTATTTGTCTCTTCTTCTGTTTTTATCATGTATTTATTAATTACAAAACTTTACAACATTCCTATCTTTAAAAAGTACAACTTGACTCATAAATGTAACCATACAAAACCTACTAATCACAAAAGTGGGTAGACCGCACACAATCTCAAACTTACAGTTTGATTTCAATCTGATTTTGTGGCAGTAGCATAGATAGCCTGAATCGTAATGTGTTTGTGCTGTATGTCTTCCATTCTGACATCAGTGAAGTTAGTGTCTCTCAGAGCTGTCATGTAGGCCTCTGGGCGCCAGTTCTCCGCTGGCAACACTCGCTTTGCTGCGATAGCAGCAACACTTGACAGCCTCAACACGGTCACCATCACACCGCCTGGGTGAGTTCAGGAGAGAAAAAAATGACTATCGCACAGAGCAGCATTACTAAAAGACAGCAATTGCTCAGAAAGTCAAAGAGTATGAAATAATTCTGAGACAGGTTATATTTTGAATTTGTTGGTCTTACTGACAACATCGTGTCCTACCTGGTTTCATTACACGGTGTATCTCTGTGGCTCCCTTCCTGAGATCAGGCCAGAAGTAGTAGCAGTTACAATGAAAGACTTTATCCACAAGGCTGTCTGCCAGAGGCATTGCTGCTATATCACAGTGGTGTAAAGTCACTTTCCCACTGGCCACAAATTCCTTCAATCGCTCACTTGCCGTCTGTAAGAACAGAAAAAGAGAAATATTCTACTCTCCCAAAAGTTAGTCAAGTCTGCCCCCAGAAATAGGCTACAATACGGTCCCAGACTAGCGTCCTAGTTAAAGTTCTCCCAGCTTTTGTCTATGATTGTTGTGTTCCTTACAGAGAGGCGTACAGTATGTATGTGGCTATAGGCATGATAGAAGAGCTTGTTTATGCGTCTTGTGATTTGTTCTTTTAAGACATATACGTTTGTAACAATCGTCAAGCCATGCATGTGATAAATAAACTCTAATTTAAATACTTTATTCCACTCTGTCAGTATTCATACTTCACCTGATGCATGTATGCTGAGTAATCCACCCCTATAAGGTGGCCTGTGGGCTCTGTGAGCAGTTTGGCTGCCGACTGCAGACCCAGACCAGGGCCGTGACCCAGCTCCAGCACTGTGTCCCCAGGTTGGATCCCACACAGCTGCACAGCACTCTCTTCAAGAATGTGGTTGTATGCTTTGAGGTACCTACTGACCAGCCACCCTGCCACTGTACGTGTCGGGTGGCCCAACTGTTTCCCCAATATTTCAGCCCACATCACTGGAGAAATATGACAAAAAAGACAGCTTTATACAGATGGTTACAAACTATTTCAGAGATTAACAACCACAGAATACAATGCAAATCATTGTAACTTGCATAGCCAGTGACCCCATGTTTTACAAATCTAAAAGGCATTGGTTTTCTATTAGAGTAGGGATCATAAGGGTTAAAATGCATTCACATATTAGTATCACTGCTGCCATTGCTTGCACTGTTCGTGCTGAATACTGGTAGTTCTATTAGGGGGCCGGTAGTGGTGAGTGAGGAGTAAGCAGGCATCAATGGGAGTATAAAACAGGCAATAAAGGTGTTTTGGGAAAGTCACAGCAACCAGGAGAGGTCCTTGAGCATGCAGCCATAACTGGGCACCCAAATAATTATGCAGTTTGCAACAACAAAATGCAAGACTGGCCGTGGACAGACACAGAGGTGCACACTCCGTCACATACATGACTAAACACATTACCTCTCCCCAGGCGTACTCCAGAAAGAGCTAATGAAAAAACCCGCTTTACTACAGGCTATACTGACATTATTTCAAGGAACTTCCATGTTGTGTTGATATTGGCGGTCCCTGTGGACAAAAGCGGAAGTGATCAAGATCACCGCATTCCATAGAGAAAACTGTTAATTTCACTACAGGGTCTGACAGTCTGCCTCGAGCAGTCCTGGTTTCGGTTCTCCTGTGCCTCCATATGAAGGATAATAGTGAGATCATTGTTCCGCATGCATGGTCTTTATCTAAATGTAGATCGCTGATAATATCTGTATTTATTGACGGTTTTGAATACTTCTTCTACCGCTTACCTAGTCTGTCGCTCGGCGGTGTGCTCCTCCTGTCTATAATAAACTCAGTCGCTGTTGTCTTTGGGCTTCTTACTGGAAATCAGTAAGAGGAGGAGGAGCTCCGACAACTATTTCTGCTTTATGGGCGCACGTACGCGCTGCTCTGTCCTGTTTGTCATTAAGTTATGCACACTCAACTTGTTTTATAATCACTCCGAATACAGAACATTTTCATCGAGAGATTAAAATCCCGAAAGCTATTTTTTTCATACTTAATTTATATACGATGCAATGTATGCAACGCCCCAATAAATATCCTGCTGGATGTCACATCTGATCAAGTGCAGTCAAATGTTGTTGGAAATATCGTCCGCCAATGCTTCCTCCAATCAGCCTATTTTGCCCACACCCCCTGCAAGGATTATGTTTCTTTCATTTTCATTTCCCGGAAGGGTTGAATGTGAAAATAGTGGAGTTGTATTATTGTTAAGTTTCTTTCTTCCTTTAATATGGAGTTTGGGGAGGTTTGATATGGAGTGTATTTCATTTATTGGACGAGTTATAGGTCTGCTTTTAAGGAAATCATCCAATTCTTTTCGTTCAGTATAGTCGAACAGATAGAAGGGCATTTCCATGGAGAATATATCTCCGTCACGTTTGATCAAGGTAGGTTAAGGTCACAGTTGAGCAAATCGTTAAACAGTGTGTTGACTTTAAAAAGCAGGGAGCCTAACTACAATTGTTTTGGGCGATTTTTTGAGAGCTTTCAATTTCATTCTATGGCCGGCTGCTAAGGCTACTGAAAATTTAACCTTTAGGTAAAAGGGTTTTCAAATCCCTCTTCATTGCTGTTTCTGTACTGCCACTAATCAATTGCTGTATAATTGTACTTACATGTGTGTGGATGTTTTTCAGCAAGAAAACAGTCCTCCATCCATAATGCATGGAAGGCAAGTTAACATTCCTCTCAGTGTGCATCATTCCCCCTCTAACCAGCTCCCCTTGATCAGTCCTCCCACACAGGAAGACCTGTGGCATCTACCTGGACAACTGCGTGAGTCAAACTCTCTCTCTTACCTGGAAGATATACCACTCCATCAATATACCACTCCATGCAGCAAAGTAGACAAGCACAAGCGTCTCCTGTGTTTTAAAATGTTGTGCATCTGTTTTCTAGGTATAAACCCATCTCTGTGGGACAAGGAGGATGTTGGCCACTGGCTCCACTGGGCTCAGAGGGAGTATTCACTGCGCCGGCCTGAAAAGGGACGCTTTGAGATGAATGGGCGAGCTCTGTGCCTGCTCACCAAGGAAGATTTCAGACGCCGCTGCCCCAGCTCAGGTAGAAATTAGTGTGCATGTTCTGCAGAGTATGCTGACTGGTTTTAAGGCTGTGTTTTCATATGCACCCCCTTCTTTACTACAGGCGATGTTCTATATGAGATCCTACAGTGTGTAAAACAGCAAAGGAGGAGTGTTGTCCTTGACCTCCCAAATTCGTCTCCCTCCCTGGAAACTGGACCCATCCAGAACCCAGTCAGCTGCCAGATACCCCCTCAGAGTGTCCAAGAGCCTCAGCCTCCCACAGTCAATGAAGTCCAAGGTCAGCACTTCATTTTTAAACATACAGCCTCCAGAATCAGTTCTCGGAGTGAAAAAATGGCAGAAAATCTATATTTCTGCTTGCCAATGGGGCACAACAGAGACACTCAATAACTTACACGTGAGGCCGGCCCGGCTACGTTAACAAAGCAAAGAGAAGCTTGGATTACATTACATTACACAGAAGCAGAGCAACGGCAGGCTCTGCTCAGGTAGACGTTACTCCACCATATCTTTATATTGCAAAAAGTAGTTTGCAACTATATAAATGCTGTGAATTACAAATGTAGCACCTTTAAACATATAATATACAGGAAAGGTCTGGACAAGAATCGATTGACATCAAGGTCAGATTGTTATGCAGCCTACTGTATGCAGAGTACATGGCAGTGCAAAGAACACACATATACTGTATGCGGATCATACTCAGACTGATTGCTTGAGTTGATGGTGTAGCAAATACAACTTGTTTATCCTGGTTAGATTGTGGGCGCTACTTCCTGATCAACATGTGCAAACACATCATGCAGGAATCATGCTCTTTCGATGTTTCACTGTACTTGTAGGGACATCGCTCAGCTTCTTATTCACAAACTGGAAACCCTGACCAATGCATGCTCACCCTCAACCCATTTGACCAGCATGAAGGTTGATGGTTCATGCACTGGTGGGGGTAAAGAAGTAACCATTATGTAAAAGCCATGTAAAAGCCCTGTGTTTAAAAAAAAATATGATATAACAGTATAATGAATGATTCTTAATCTGAAAACAGCCAATTTCAGGGTGCTAAATTGTTGTCAGCAGCATTTTAATGTTAGTGATGTTGAGAAGTCTCACCACACTGTACGCTGTTACAGAAGGTCGTTTATTAAACTGCAGTGCATCATATATAATGTGCCTTGTTTTGCATGTAAAACGTTTGTTTGAAGCTGCATACATCAGATAAATGATGGGGACCAAAAAGCACCAAATTTGCACTAAATAGAAATCTAAAGTAGGAGCACCTCAAAACTGTGCATGAGTACAGGTCCTGAGTAAATTGACTTTGTTACTTGACACAATTGGTTCGGACATATTACCCCCCAGTAGAAGAGTACAAATGCACACAAGTTTGACTCTACCATAAAAAAGGTGCTTTCTATTGTAAGAAGGTTGTGTGCCGATGGGTGTGCTGTGGTTACTTGGAAACCAATGAATTTACAACTCCAAAAGTCCAAAACAATGACTTTGTGCTACATACTGTATGTAGTGAAGTTTGTGTTGTACATTGCCTTTGGTAAAGCCATTAGAGTAAAATGTTGAAACTCTTGTAAAAACTCTTTTGCTTTCAGTTTAGTTCTTTGTCACAGTGCCTCACATTCCTCTTTCACAGTTTCCCTCCATTTGACAACTGCAGTGTCGGCAGCTGTTGTAACTGTGACCAGTCAGTCGGAGTTCATGTCACCTCTCCGAGATTGTCCCTTGTTCTTTTGCTCTTACTCTGATCCACTCACACATTTTAGTGGGAATCACAAACAACAATATCAGAAACACAGCATCCTGCAGTTGTAACTATTTGCTGTGATGTCTGACTTTGAGTCCCTCTCTCTTTGTTTCTCTGTATCTTTCCTTCTCTCTCTATTAGATGGGTCCGCAGCTGTCTCTCCATTGCCCCACAACCAAGTTCAGTGTCTTCCCCAAACAGAGAGTGTAATCCAGCAGCCGCTCAACCTGTCCAGTCGAGAGAAGCCAAGGAGCCTACTGCACAAAGCCAACGGCCGTATCCCAGGTAACTTAACTTATTTACAGTTGTACCGCAGTTTTCACCTGGAAAATATACATAAACATAATGTATATTGTTCTTGAAGAGGTGCACAGCTATGTTAAAAGTTGCAAAATCTTTTTTTTAAAACTCCAATAAGCAAGTTTGACCACTAGGTGGCAGAGAAACTCCTCGACACAAGAGTGACTATGGATACATGCATGAACATATGAACAAGGCTTTGGAGTTGTATTTGAAGTTAATCCTTTATATTATGGCTGCTTAATATAACTTTAAATACCAATGATTGATGATAGTACTACTAGTTTTTGCAACATGTGTCTAATTTCTGTTTTAATCATGGCCAGAGTGTAGACTGCTGTGGGACTATGTGTATCAGCTTCTGTGTGATGACCGTTACAAAGAATACATCCGATGGGAAGACCAGGACAACCTGGTGTTCAGGGTGGTGGACCCCAACGGGCTGGCGCGTCTCTGGGGAAACCACAAGGTGAGCCCCAAGGCCTGTGTGGTACATCTTACAGGGAAAATGAACTCAGAGGTGCAGACGCAAAACAGCAAAAACAGGACATGTTAGCAGAGTAAATGTTGCAACACAGGCCTTTGATGATCTTTTTTTACAGAACCGAGACAATATGACCTATGAGAAAATGTCCCGGGCTTTGCGACACTACTACAAGCTCAACATCATCAAAAAGGAGCGAGGACAAAAACTCCTCTTCAGGTCTCTGTCTCTTTGTCCTTGTGTCATTCTCCCCCTGGCTTTTCCCCACAACAACACATTCATTTATTGTCATTGCCATCTTCTCTGCCTCCCCTCAGGTTTCTGAAACTCCCAAAGGATACCAAGAAACCACAGGCTGACGCCGCCGAGTCTTCGGAACACTCTCTACCTCAGGACGGGGACTTTTCACACAGCAGTCCTACACATGAGTTCAGTGAGGACCATTTTGAGGTTTCCCCTCATCATGCTTCGCCACAGCATCCACCATAGAAAACAAAAGTATCTATTAGATGTCCTAAATACATGTAGAATACAACAACACAAATGATTACAGAATAGAATGGAGATATGTGTTCAGAAAATTACCCATGCATGTACAGGTTTAACAAAATGCATTGTTGAGTGTATTTTTTAAGGAATAATTGCACTTTGATATTCCATCCATCCATTTTCCTCCGCATATCCGGGGTCGGGTCACGGTGGCAACAGGCCAAGCAGGCTGACCCAGACTTCCCTCTCACCGGCAACATATTCCAGCTCATTCTGGGGGATCCCGAGGCTTTCCCAGGCCAGCTGGGAGATGTAATCTCTCCAGCGTGTTCTGGGTCTTCCCCGGGGTCTCTTCCCAGTTGGACGTGCCTGGAAAACCTCCAGTGGGAGGCGTCCAGGAGGCATCCTAATTAGATGCCCGAGCCACCTCAGCTGACTCCTTTCGACGTGAAGGAGTAGCGGCTCGACTCCAAGCTCCCTCCTGATGACCGAGCTCCTTACCCTATCTCTAAGGCTGAGCCCGGCCACCCTACGGAGGAAGCTCATTCAGCTTCATGTTGCTGTGAATCAGTGTATGTACCACTGAGATCAGAACGATCACTAACAGTCCAGGAAAATTGTGAAAGAAATCGCATCAATATTAAAACAGCCAAATGAACTTCATAATTTAAATTGCTCAGGCTTGCTCAACATAATCACAATACAAAAAATGCTCTTGTTTTCATGTACTATATCACTATATATTGTTACAGTAAATAGGGTGAAACAGGGTGGAGTGATTTTTTGCATTCAAATTGATTGTGTTGTGGGTTAAATGACACTTTGTACAGTGTGGTATAGCCGATAGGTTAATTGCTAATGTTTTTACAGCTTACAATACATGTAATTAGTATCGCATATTTTGTATGCCCTGGGGCACGTACTAAATCATGTAAAAAAAAAATCAATAAAACATTGAAGATAACTGTTTATCATTAATTTGATGCACCCTGTTGTTACTGTTTCTTTAAGTCAGTGTTATGAGACATCCTTTCTGAGTGAGAATTGTTGCCAGTGTTGTGGTCAAACAAGCTTATTTGGAGATGAAGTGTTTTGGTGGTGTCACAAACCGGGCCGCACGGCCATGACAAAAGAGTGAGATACACAGCCAAGCAAATTAACAAATTATTTATTAACTTAAGGCAACATAAGAGGCATGCTTAAACTAACAGTGGCGTGTGGAATCAGTAATTTCAGCAGTGTAGGTGAGTGAATGGTTGTGTAGTGTAGAAACAAATCATAATCTCAACCAAAAACCAAAGGGGTGTCTCAGGAAGGAGAGAGGGAACAACTGAGATTAAAGAGGGTTTTCAAAAGAGTGACTGGCACACAGGGCCCATGTGTTACCTGTGTTTCCACTCTGCTGATGACCCTCTGCCACGCCCACCTCCAATACCTGCAAGGACAGCAGCCACACAAACCGAGTAACAGGCAGACAGGGCAGTCACAGTGGTTTGAGTTCTCCAACAGTTGTCCTATTGAAAACACATTCATGTAAAATCCTACGTTTTCCTTTCTGTCTGTGCTAAAATAACAAAAGAAGGGGCCTTGTCAAATATGTTAATGAAGTAGTATCCAATAGAAACCAGCCAATGTCTTAGCTTTGTGGACTTAATACGGAGAAGAAGTCATAAGAGCGTCATATGTTTTATGAATCACATGGGCCTGACTAATATAGTATGTCCAATTGAGATTGCTATAAAAACACTGATTGTGAAACCATCACCCACTTTCCTCTGGATAACTCATCTGAGCCTGTTTTAACTCTGTCTGCTTTCAAGAAACAGGACTTTTTGCCACAGATTTAATGTGTTGCATCAGCTACGACTTTAAACTTTTAAATTGACAATTAATATCCTTTAGAAAATGGCGCCAGGAGTTTCCAGTTGTCATTATCGTGAAGTTCCTCCTTCCATCTCCTTTTCTGGATCTGGTTTCCTGGCCACCTACCAGTTAGGGGTTGCCCAGTGCTTCCTAACGTATACACCGTGGATACTGAGCGCAGCACCTTGTGTCCTGGGTGCATCTGCAGGGTCTCTGGTAGCAGCTGCGGTGGTCTGTGGAATGAGCATGAGTAAGTGACTTTATCTTTCTTCTATATCTACTTCTGTTGAATGTAATCACAGTTTCTGACTCAACGTCTTCTATTTTACAGTTAATATTCGGGATGAGATGCTGTATTTTGCCAAACAGATGAAGGCTTTTACATTTGGACCGTTTAACCCCTCGATCAATGTTTTCCACTGGTTAGAGCGTATTTTATACAAATATCTTCCCTCTGATGCACACCAACTGGCCAGTGGACGTCTTTCTGTGTCTATGACACGCCTGAGTGATGGCAAGCATATTGTGACGTCTGAGTTCCAGTCCAAAGAGGATGTAGTGCAGGCAAGTTGACACTACAGATTCACACCCTAATTATTTTTAAGAAACCTGAGCAGGTTATAAGCAAAAAAAAAAACAGAAAAACCCTTAAAAAGTTTTTAAGAATACTTTCCAGAATAAATTCCATTTCTATTCCTATGTTTTCCTTAGGCGTTACTATGCAGCTGCTTTGTGCCTGTGTACTGTGGTATGCTGCCTCCATCCTTCAAAGGCGAAGTGAGTTTTTGATCGCCTTTTCACTAACTCACTTCGAGCCCATGGGTCTGATCTGTATCATAATGTATGTGATCTTATCTCACAGTATTACGTGGACGGGGGTTTCAGCAAAATGCAGCCAATGTACCCTGTACCCTACAGTCAGACGTTGACGGTGTCTCCATTCTCTGGAGAGATAGACATCTGTCCCTCCGACACACCGTGCATGTTTGACATGGTGGTGAGTGGCAGCACCTTGAAGGGCAACAAGGCTAACAGCATCAGGGTCCTTAACGCTCTCTACCCCATGGCTTTAGAGGTTAGACCCATTCCTCAACATGTTTCAAAATGAGGACCGAGAAATGTGTTTGTGTTTTATAACAATTTTGACTCGTTGAACACTATTCAGGAAATCAGATTTTGTTTTTCCTTTAGGAGATGATCTCATAGTTTTTGTGCTACATAATGACACTATATATTAACGCAGAAATATATCTATACGTATATCAACCTAAATGATCCAGTGAATTCTGTATCTGAAAAATCATAAGAGGGATGACCTTTTCCTACACATATGTTGATAAATCCTTGTGAATTAAGAGCACGTGTCCTACAATAACACTGTGAAGGATAGTTTTGTAACACTTTTATTTGTGCCCTTTAGACTCTGGAACAAGCCTACCACAACGGATACAAGGATGCTATTCATTTCCTTCAGTGCAACAGTGAGTCAACAGGGCAAAGCCCTGCGTAATTGGGCTGAAGATACTGTAGCTGTTAGAAAGCCCACTTGGATAATAAGCCTGTCTACTGCATTATAAGTTTTGTTTGCATCGTTTTGATAGTAACTTACTTTGCCTCACCTAAGTGATGTCATCAGAGCGGCCATGTTCGGGACATATGCATGCAGATCTCATCTCTTTCATAGATAGGCTACTGTACAGTTTTGTTACGTGCAAACTGTATCTGACCAACGTTCTTTATTCCTCTCCACGTCTTTCCCTTGTTTGCAGATGTTGTCTCATATTTGATGATACACAAAGAGCCCCAAGGGCCCCTTAACTGTAACCAAATATGCATGAATCTGGAGACTGCCATGGAGGAGAAGGAGGAGGAGATGAAGGTGGAAAAGGAGGCCACTGCACTGACGTCTTTCATAACCAATAGACATATGCAGCGGGACAGCCCTACTGAGGAGGACGGAAATCTACCAATTAAAGAACCTCTTCTCCATTTTGACATGGTAAAGAATGGTATGGCTAACACACACACACACACACACACACACACACACACACACTACAACCTGCTCTGATTTGTTGTTCAGATAAAAAAAAATAAACAAATTCAAATTAGAATGGGTCTGCACTTTGTCAGAATATGTATGTAAATAAAGATTTAGCAATCCACTAAAGAAATAAATTAAAAATAGCGGGCACTTCATTTCAGAATTACGGCATGAGAAAGACATTCAGTTTGTTACACTAAGCCTTTGTGAACATCTGTGTTTCAGTTCTGCTGCCCAACGCGGTGACCTATCTGAGCATGTTTGGACTCCCTGCAAGAATCTTGTCCCACCTGCTCTTACTTCTGCTGCCATTTTACGCACTACTCCAAAGTAGGCACAGGTAATAAATACACTGAACACTACAGTAGCCTACATAACATACATAACAAAAATACAACTAACAGTGAGGACAATCAGGTTGTGTGTTCAGAAACTCATGTCTTCTTGTGCTTGTAACCAGAAATGCAACGGGAACAGACATTCTTTTTTCTCAGATATAAAGGTTCAGTTTAACATTTTGGGAATTATGCGTTTTTGCTTTTTAGGCAAGAGTTAGAAGAGAAGATTGTTACCACTCACATAATTGTCTGGTAAACATGGTGCCGATTAGCTGAGTTTTTTGATCTTCAGACAGACAGGCTAGCTATTCCCCCCTGTCTCCAGTCTTTTATTTTTCATACATTTACACAGACTAATCCATACCAATTGAACCCACATCATATTAACCCTGGCAAGTCTATTACCTTTGCATTGTTTAGGTCATGGTTATTTACCCAATATTTAATGGCAGAGATCCATCTAACCCTAACAATTATAGGTCAATATCTACACTGCGTTTTAGCTCAAATTTGAAAGGGCTTATGACTAATCAAAGGAGTTTCTATCAAGACAAGGCATTCTCAATGACTAACAGTATAGTTTTGGAAAAAAAACCTGTCATGGCTAATCTGACTAGGTACAGTATTTCAGTGAGTCCTTTCTCTCTCTCCCCCAGACTGGAGTTGTGGTTCAGCCAGGTGTCTGAGTTTGGGTTCTGGGCTTGGCAAGGCCTAAGACATTTTACATTCTTCTTTTTCAACACATGTGTCTGTACCCTCAAGAAGAACATACAAGACCGGTAATACTGCTTCTTAGTTGAATCATTAGTCTGGATATTATGTCTGATGCTTTCTGAATTACACCTTACTTATTTTACTAGAGCTTTTTGAGGTCAGTTGTTGCCTATACTGATATTTTCTTTATAACATCTCGTGACCTGACTTGATTTGATGAAACTTGACTGGATTCCTCTCGTTTTAGGGTGATGCTCACCATCCTGCTGTTGCAGTGGCTGAATACAACACAATTTCAGGCTCCATAGAGGGACGCTACTCCTCAATATAACTTTCTTTCTTCTGCCCATTGAGAAGATGTCGTTCCCCATCACAGCATAAAAAGAAACTAAAATGATTTTATATGTAGCGAGAGCTGCTAACTTCATATTTTTAGCTTACCGAGCAGAAATGTAAACACTGTATTCTTTGTGAAGCTGGTCAAATGTATTTTGTAAAGTTAAGCTGTTTTAAATGTGCATGTTGCCATTAAAGACAACAATTACAGTTGTGTGAAAAAGTGTTTGCCCCCTTCCTGATTTCTTATTTTTTTGCATGTTTGTCACAATTAAATGTTTCAGATCATCAAACAAATTTAAATATTAGACAAAGATAACACAAGTAAACACAAAATGCAGTTTTTAAATGAAGGTTTTTATTATTAAGGGGGAAAAAAAATCCAAACCTACATGGCCCTGTGTGAAAAAGTGATTGCCCCCCCCTGTTAAAACATAAATTAACTGTGGTTTATCACATCTTTGGAAAGCTGAGTTCAATTTCTCTAGCCACACCCAGGCCTGATTACTGCCACACCTGTTCTCAATCAAGAAATCACTTAAATAGGACCTGCCTGACAAAGTGAGGTAGACCAAAAGATCCTCAAAAGCTAGACATCATGCTGGATCCAAAGAAATTCAGGAACAAATGAGAAACAAAGTAATTGAGATCTATCAGTCTGGAAAAGGTTACAAAGCCATTTCTAAAGCTTTGGGACTCCAGCGAACCACAGTGAGAGCCATTATCCACAAATGGCGAAAACATGGAACAGTGGTGAACCTTCCCAGGAGTGGCCGGCCGACCAAAATTACCCCAAGAGCGCAGCGACGACTCATCCAAGAGGTCACAAAAGACCCCAGAACAACATCCAAAGAACTGCAGGCCTCACTTGCCTCAATTAAGGTCAGTGTTCATGACTCCACCATAAGAAAGAGACTGGGCAAAAATGGCCTGCATGGCAGAGTTCCAAGATGAAATCCACTGCTGAGGAAAAAGAACATAAAGGATCGTCTCAGTTTTGCCAGAAAACATCTCGATGATCCCCAAGACTTTTGGGAAAATACTCTGTGGACTGACGAGACAAAAGTTGAACTTTTTAGAAGGTGTATGTCCCATTACATCTGGCGTAAAAGTAACACGGCATTTCAGAAAAGGAACATCATACCAACAGTAAAATATGGTGGTGGTAGTGTGATGGTCTGGGGCTGTTTTGCTGCTTCAGGACCTGGAAGACTTGCTGTGGTAAATGGAACCATGAATTCTGCTGTCTACCAAAAAATCCTGAAGGAGAATGTCCGGCCATCTGTTCGTGACCTCAAGCTGAAGCACACTTGGGTTCTGCAGCAGGACAATGATCTAAAACACACCAGCAAGTCCACCTCTGAATGGCTTAAGAAAAACAAAATGAAGACTTTGGAGTGGCCTAGTCAAAGTCCCGACCTGAATCCGATTGAGATGCTGTGGCATGCCCTTAAAAAGGCGGTTCATGCCCGAAAACCCTCCAATGTGGCTGAATTACAACAATTCTGCAAAGATGAGTGGGCCAAAATTCCTCTACAGCGCTGTAAAAGACTCATTGCCAGTTATCGCAAACGCTTGATTGCAGTTGTTGCTGCTAAGGGTGGCCCAACCAGTTATTAAGTTTAGGGGGAAATCACTTTTTCACAGAGGGCCATGTAGGTTTGGATTTTTTTTTCCCCTTAATAATAAAAACCTTCATTTAAAAACTGCATTTTGTGTTTACTTGTGTTATCTTTGTCTAATATTTAAATTTGTTTGATGATCTGAAACATTTAAGTGTGACAAACATGCAAAAAAATAAGAAATCAGGAAGGGGGCAAACACTTTTTCACACAACTGTAAATGTCTCTGATTTAAAGGGGCTTTAATTTATATGTGATGGCTTGGAGGGGCCATCACATATAAATCCCATTTGCCCATAAATCCCATTTGCTGGCTCTTTTTTTAAAATTGTACAGGATCTGGTCGTCATCAGCTTCATGAGCCAGACCTGGGAAGGTGTAGTTTAGGGGATAAATGCTCACCACCTTCCCACAGAGTTCTCTTTCTTGGCTGACATAGCTGCTGTTTGATTTGTTTGCTTGAGACATCCACACAAGCTTGCATTACTAAATAGTGACTTTCCACGTTTGTTCTGTTCTTTTTGGTTACTTTGTAAATAAATTTGTATTTATTACTTTTCTTCTTGTCTGGTCTCCCATTTTTGTTCCAGCCTTTGAGCCAGGATGTAACATATCCAAGCTTGTTAAAATGTTTCTATTATTTCATATCAGTGGAGTACAAACCTCCACTAACGCCTAATATTAGTGGTAATATTACAACATTGTCCTGAACATGTGGTAGAATAGTTGCAGTACATAAGCTAATCAAACAGACATCAAATTCACAAGCGGCATTAAACAGAAAACTTTCAGGAGCACAACTAATGACCAAGTGATTTCTGTTACCAACAAAAAAACTCACTGCTGACTGGTTCATCAGCTGATTAAAGTGTTGAACTATTAATTTGTATGTAGTAGTTGTCTAATTTTAGTTGAACATCCCAGACAAAAACATCACTTGCAATTTCAATCAAGTTGTGAGTTAAGCTCCAGGGCACTCGTCTAGAGTGTTCCTAATTTCAATTCCTCATGAGCAGTGACATCAGTCCTGTGATGTGCTGTTTGAACACTACAGTCCTTCTCTCCTTGTCCCTTGAGAGAAAGCTTTCACTACTGCACTGCTACTGTTCATTGATTTGATATTCAGCCTCCGGAATATCCTCATTTCCTTTTTAGAAGTTGCGGTGAGGTCAGCTAGGCAATGTTAGGCGTCACTCAGTGTTATGACACTTTTGATATTGTAGAAGCAGAACAATTGTCACTTTGGTGACTCATATGATGACTATTAGCTTTCTATTTAGTCGTTTTCTATTCAAAAATGGGGAGTGGCTGGATATGAAATATATGATCTTGGCCTCCTCCTCACCTCAATTTTTGCACACAGTCCATTTATATTGGCCTTCTCTCTTTCATATCTCTTATAATTTCCCAATAACAACGATTGAACTTCTTGATGTTGACAATAAATGTTTGGATATCTGAAATGCCATTTCAGAAAGCACCGACAAGATGGAGCGTCGAGCACAAGGTAGAGCACAACCAGCTTGACGGGAATTCAACAAGTGCTGTGATATCAGAAAGTCTACCAGATCTCTTGGCTAAACTGGGCCAGGAGAGTACACATCAAACCAACATAAAAAACCAGAACTTTTGATGATTTAGATTCAACTTTGTACATTGTACCTGCTGCCATTTAAAGCAGAATACTTTTTAGATGAATAAATCATGTGACTATTTTACGATGATTATTTACAAGACTAGAAATGACACTTTTGAATCCTTTATTTGTTGAGGGCTTCATTAGCTGAAAGATGAGCGACTGTAAATCCATTCTTGATCTGTTTTTATCAGCTGTTAGCAAAGAGAATAGTTTATCTTTTGACCACAATTCCACCACATTCACACTTTTTAAAAGTATTTTTCTGTCTTTTTTTATGCCTTTGACATACAGATATGACAAAAAAATAGAGGAATATGTCCCTGGTCAGACATAAACAAGAGACATTGCAGTTCATGATGTCTTAACCTAAGCTACACCAGATACACTTTGCCCATGATCTGCTAATCCACTTTAAAAACTCCTGTCTGAATGACAACATGTGTTGTCACAGAGCCGGAAAAGAATATTTGATATCTGTGCTCCATGTCCTTTTAATACAGATGGCCTGTTACCTGCAGATAGATCCTCTTATATCATGAGTGTGGATGGGTCATGGATGGGATTACACACACATCTGCCACTGTCGTACACCAGCCACTGATCTAGCCAGTCAGCCGGAAACCAGCTGGCTTTGTAAAGACAGACAGGAGACACAGTGTGGTGTCCGTGCAGCTGAAACATGCAGGGGTTCATACATTCAGGATATGCAGAAAAAGATTCTGTTAATTAAAAAAACATGACTCTTCTCTCCCCTCTTCCTGGACTATCAAAAGCCATACAAATTTGATTCGAGGAAATTAATAACATTGCTAAAATTAGAGCACGCTCTGCTCCGTCTCTCTCTGGTGATGATACCTCTAATAGAACATTTCACTAATCCGCCTTGCAACAGGGTTAGTAGACCATCAAGCAAAACAAATAACAATTTGCTCTGTGTGTGTTTTGCTTAAAAAATGCTGTGCTATCAGATGAGAAATGACTTAAGATTGTGAGGAGAGAAAAGACATGAAAAAGAAAAGCATAGTAATACACTTGTTCTGGTATATGTGCACATATACAAGTTTGTGCTTGTGTATGTATGCTCACTGGTTTACACATGAGAGGTTTAAGGTATTAGAGATATACTTTCATCATGTATAAACCCTTATGGTATTAGCTCAGATTGTGCATGTTTGCATAATGTGGTTTGCCGTGTGTCTGTGTGAGTGTGTGACAGAGACACAAAGTGTGTGTGGTATTTCGTCACAGCGAGTATGTTTTCTCCATTGTCCGACTGCTGAAGGGAAGCCTTTTAACTCTCAGAATCCCATATTCTCACCTGACACATAAACACACACAGTCCATCGGCCCCTCTCTTCAGATCACATGCACACAAACTTTATATGATTGCCACAATAGCATTACAGTATGTCTGCAAGTTTCACTAAATTCCTCTTGAAATAATGTCATTGTATATCAGTATCACAACTGTCTCTCTGAGGGGAATTTCTCTAAATTCAGTTGTCAACCACTTTGGCCCAGACTGAAAGATCTCATCCACTTTTGAAATGGACACATTCAAAGCATTGAGAATGAATTATTCTGACTTTGGTGATCCTCTAACTTTTCTTCTAGCGCCACTAATTAAAAAAAAAAAAGAGTCTTTCATATAGAAATACCAGCAAAAGGGATGGCATTCCCATCACCCTCAGATTTACTTTGTGTTTAGAGCTATATTAGCATAAGGTAACATGCCAAACTAAGATGGTGAACATGGGAAACATACCTGCTAAACATCGGCATGTTAACATTTGTCATTACAAGCATGTTAGCAAGTTGGCATTTATCTCAAAGTACAGCTCGACAGAGCTGTAAGCGTGGCAGTAGACTGTTCACATTTTGGTTATCATGAACATCTGAACAATTGTGAAAAGATATAAAAGTTCTAGAAAATTATTTTAAGACTCGCATGTGACCAACTATCACTCTGAGTTTGTTTGTCTGTCTTGAAGAAAGGTAATCTGTCGGATCTGTTAGGGATACATTTAGATTAATTCTTTCCACTCAATCAACAGGCAGACCTATAAACAGATGTTGCAAGGTTTCACGAGGGAGCACAACTTGTGCATGTTTTAATGAATGAGTATGTTCTTTGTGTGTATGTGCGTGTCCTGCGCTGATCTCTTAGACCTCAGTGGTACCCTGTGATTCAATTGAGTAAACAGCAACAGATTGACAGTTTTTTTTTCTAATCATTTCCTCCTCCTGCTCTTTCGTCTTCCAAAGTCCAGTTGATTAGATGAAAAAACACTGTCTTGATAATGATGCACTGAGGAACATACTCCTGGTAAAACAGACTGGCAACTCTCCATTTGTCTGAATTCTGACAGTTTACTCTAAATATCTTTTTCTCTCTTTACGGTACATCTCATAATTCACCTGAAACTTTGATAATTATATGACGTTGAAGCAATAACCCTGACAGCTATAGTTACCTTCACTACAAAAGTACACAAGACAAAAAGAAAACAAACCATTCACTTAGTTTCATCACTAATTAACTGGTTTAGTATTCAAACCACATAATAATCCAAAATAATCCAAGAACTCCAAGGCAATGAGCAGGGGGATGAGCACATATGAATTAGGGGGGGGGGGGGGGGGGGGGGGG
>NW_022280035.1:9795230-9882717 GCF_004355925.1 Anarrhichthys ocellatus | reverse complement strand
GCAGTGTGGGATGGCGGGCTAATGCATATTAACCTGAGACAGAAGAATAGAAGATAGGATAAGCCTAGAGTTTTGAAGGAAAGCGGACTTAGCTCAACTGTTGGCGTCCAACAAAGACAAGGTGGTCCACAGCCACATCCGAGCAGGTCAAAGAGTGAGCAACGCACATCCAAACCCATTCCAGCAATCAGCACACTTCTAGCTGCACATTGTTGAAAATCCAGATGGTTCTCGTAACAACTGCCACATTTACTTGCATATACATCACCATTTTTCTCTTGAGCAAAGATCGCCAGAAACTGGGTTCAATTTGTAGTTATGTCTTTCTTCAGCCACTCTCACTCCTCTTTCTGTTCTGCTCCATGCTGTTGTCAGTTTCTCCCCTTCCCCCAGTTCACAGGTGTGTTTGATTTATCGCCTCACTTTCTCCACCTTCTGTTCCTGTCAAGGTTGAAAAGACTTTTGATTTAAAAGGTGTATCCTCATGAGTAATGTGCCACAGTGTAATGCCCATAGGTTCAGTATTAAATGTCTATTTGCAGATCTGTTTAATCTTTATAGTCACATTTTTTAGTCAGATTGTATTTGTTCATGAACATGTAATCAATTCTATCTAAATGCCATTGGCTATTGGAAAGTTGTATATTTTCAACCCTGTGAGTCTTTCCAGTAAAAGGGTCAGTGGAAAAACAAGAATTAAAAAAACAAGTGTAGCATTGTAAAACTGGTTTTATAAATTCTGACTATGATAGAAAGGATTAGTCATCTATTGGGTGTTATCGTTGAGTCATAGGTTACAACTTTAATGTATCCCATGACTGGTTGCAATGAAACACAGTTCTGTCCTGAGCTGGACTTACAAGATGATAAAAACATGTTTTTCCCAGGGTCCATTCACTAAGAGTAATGTTATCTTTTCCCAGAGTGCCTGACATAAGTACTTACTTATGCAATTAAATGAATTTATTCCCAGTGTAACCTGATTTGTTGGCTTTAGATTTCTCATCTTTCACTCTATCACTTGCTCATCCAGGTCATGGTGACAAAAGTAATAAAAAAAGAAATAATCACAATTACAACAATTATGTATTATAAGCCAAGTTATTGTCTTTACCACACTGACAAATTTAAATTTGAATGTTCAAGTTATAAAATGTTTGTCCGTGTTCCTTTTTGCTTTTTACACCGATTAGGAACATCACATTTGGTCTAAATATGAAACGTGGGAAAATTTAGTTTTTTGTACAAAACGCCGAAACAAAACATTTTAAAATAACAAATCCAAGTTTGGAGTTTTTTTCACTTGTACTGCCTGAGTGCACGCTATGACATTGGGCTACTATCACCAGACGCAGGTAATTATAGATGAAGACGAACACGCAGCATGACGCTAAGAGGAGGGAGGCCTTACGTTAAACTGAAATCAACTGAGTGTCAGTTCTTTCCTCCGTGTCACACAAACTCTCTCCATCTTATGCCTCCTTTGTCTATCTTCTCACTCACTCCTCGTATCTCTCACTCCGGCGTTGAAGTTTCCATCAAAGCATCTCGTTAATGATGGAGCACTCTCATGCATCTTTAAGCACTTGATAGGGATCTGTGCAGTTTCAGCTCTTTGATCACACAGTTTAGTTTGATTCCAGGAATTTCAAATTTGAGTTTGAATCCATGGAAATTATGAGGTTCAACAGTATTTCTAGTCAATTTCTAGTTATTGCAAATTTAGAAATCTGGAGATATTGGAAAAGGACAAAGGGCTCTACATATATACTGAGAGAACTTATGAGCAAGATAACTGCTTCTGAACTAGTTAGTCTATTTGACTTTGAATATAGCATCACAGCATTCTCGTTTCTTCTTAATAGATTTTTTTTTCAGAGCAGACATTTCGACAGAAAAGCAGGTAAAGCAAAGGTGGAACTAATAACATTATCGATGGCTCCGGTCGAGCAATTATTGCAATACAAAGCAACAAGTTAAAATGTTCATATAAGTTCCTCCGAGGAAAAAGCTTCTTTTTAAAGTTACATAACACAACTGCCAACTTTATTCTCTCAGGGGAAGGTCTTTTTGTGTGTGTGTGTGTGTGTGTGTGTGTGTGTGTGAACATACAGATGTATGTGTGTGTAACCTCTTTCCGCACTTGCTTGTAACTTATCTATGTGGCCCGACAGTCCCTTACCAGAGACCAGGTAGCGTGTGAACTCTGCTCTCGTCTTCTCCCAAGTGTCATTCATCCCTCCTTTCTCTCTTTTCATCGCCAGCTGTTTTCATTATTTGTCCTTGGATGGACCTAATTTCTTTCGGCCATGGAGTAATAATCTGGGTCATACATCTATTCATGATTTAGGGTTCCTGTTTAGTTTAGGTTTTCCTGGAGGTAATGCAACTGGTTTGACCACAGCGATTGAAAATACAATTTTGGGGATTGAGAGTTGCCATAAAACGTGTCTGATCTCTTCAGCAGCACTCTGAGAGTCTGAATGTTGGAAACACTGTTTTTGTATTATTTGCATAATAACACAACAGTTGCAATGTGACACAGAATAAGATTTAGCTCTAAAGTGGCCCGTGAGTACATCTTAATCTGCATAGCTAATTAGACATTTCTTGCAAATCGAAACTTGTTTAGTATATCACCAGACGCCCTGTAAATGTAATGCACTGCTTAAATCTAATATTCTGCATGAACATGGAAAGCATACCTTGATATTTCAGGAATGTGGTCACACATAGGTTTATGCCATTTAGCCACTCATGTCGTATACATATCCGGATCTGCACTGTAAAAGGTGTTTCTACACCGGATCTCTTGGCTCTAAAAATATGAAAGATTTCATAGAAATTCATATAAAAACTGCTTCCTGAAATGTTTCTATCAAAATGACGTCCCTGGCATCATGTGTTATTATGAATTGTCTTTTATCGGTTGTGTGACGTACAGTAGATTTGCCCTTCATTCAGAAGCATTTCTTCACTGCACCATTACTCATCAGCAGAGCTTAGTAAATATTTGGTTGATTATGCTGCAGCAACGTATTTGCATATTAGCGACAGAAAAAACACCACTGCTGTCATAAGACATCGTCTAATTGTGCTCTATTACCTGAATACTGTGCTCAAACATATATTTCACTTTGCCCACTAGCTACCTACTATGAATATGCACAACACAATTTTCATTGTAATTTGGTAATAAAAAATCCGACAGTGTTTTACAACATAAGGAGTCTGTTGCATTTTACTCTGCATCACCCTTGAAGGAAGCAAGTGCTTCTTTTAGGATCCTGTTGGTGACTGCTAGATATTGTTTTATCTGAAACATAGGTAATAAGTATTACCAATAAGTATTTACCAAATGTATACATTTAGCTTAGGAGAATTTGTCGGCCTGAGACGAGGTGTTGAGGTGAGTCCAGAGAGAAGGGTATCGGGTGAAGCTAACAGGCATCAATAGCTAGAGAACTACTCCATGTCAACCGAAGACTGGCATCCTATTGTTGCTTGGCTGACTTCCAACGATACTTTGTGTGTGTGTGTGTGTGTGTGTGTGTGTGTGTGTGTGTGTGTACTAACATTACAGTAAAAGCAGAGACAGGCCACTGAAAGCAATGACGAAATGGGGAACACCGATGGAGATAAGAAGAAAATAAAAGAGCGCTAACTGCCTCTCGGTCTCTCACAAACACACACGTGCACAAAAACATACACCTTTCTATAAACACATGAGCGCACATTAAACAGGAGAGGACATGATTTAAAATCCAAGAATATATTGCATACATCATAGTAAACTGTATACTGAAATGTTATCATGTATACAAATACAAATACAGTGTAATGGTCTTGTTGTTGTAATAAACTTGCAGCCATGACAACACAGGCCTGAGGCCTCTGAACTTTTCGAACAACAGTGACTTTACAGACAAGGGACTATCTTAAAAATATATCATCATCAGCATTAAGCCAATTGTAATACAGACAGAAAACACATACACATACAGTACATATAATCTTTGATCACATGCTCAACTAGAAATTCAGACATTACACAGGTCTGTGATTTCGAGATTACATCTTATTCCTTAAGCCCAATCAGACGCTTTTCTCCTTTTCCAAAAATTCTATTATTATAGGAAAATGTGTTATAAAAGAAATACTCATGAAACAAACCACCAGAACATTACACCGATGCAGCATAATTGACACTTTCTCCTCCAAAACAAGACGGATCATGGGACATTGTGGCTTGTAATGTCCCCCTTCCTCATAACAGTTCCCTTTATTCAGCAACTATCTTTGGCTTCTTAATTCTCGCTATCAATTTTAGTGTTTTTCATGGTCTCACTGAAAGGCATACTTCCTTAATACGATTTACACTAATTGACAAAAATAATGATGTTTATAAGGAGAGTAAAACAGATGGGATCCACTTTGGATATGTTAAATTGTATTTATGGTCAGGATGCATTTCTATGTTGGACAGCATTGTGGAAAATAACTCTTACAAACAAATGCTAGAATGGAGAGAGGTTGCAACGTCTACATTTTCAATCAAGCTAAACCAGCAAAAATACTGAGCATATATGCATGACAAACATATATTTTACACTGAGATTATGTATGGCAAAGTCAACAATATGCTAAAATCAATTAAGGCACCCCATTATAATACATAGTGTGGAGTCAGTTCATCTGCTAACATTAGTGGAGTATTGTTATCCACGCTACTCATCAAAGAGGATGAATAAATACAATAGCTATTAAGTTTTAAATAAATAAATACAGAAGGGACATACAGTAAACTACAACTATACACAAGTTACTCATTCAAGACACCTACAGGAACATTGTGTTGTTTTGTTAATGTTATTTTTACAATCTTGGTCTTATTTGTGTAGGATTGGCCATCAATCGGATCAGTTACAATTTCACACAGTTATTCTGAAGTTCACAAAAAGGCATTGACCAAATTTTCCAACATAAACGTCTTTTATGGTGTAACATGACCTGTTGCTCACACTTCCTTAACCTGTAAATCATCATAATCAGATAATGTATTAGCTATTCCAGCATTCTTTACCTTTCATTAAGTTTGACTGTTTTGAACCAATAAGACACTATTTTATAGTTGTGATAAAAGTCAATTTCACCACAAATATCAGTGATGATGTGCAAACTGTTATAAGCAAAAGGATTAATGGCCAAGACATTGAAAATAAGACCAAAATAATAAATAAAAACATTATGTTTCTATGCAACTAAAGAAGAGTCCTAAACCTATGTTGACATACAACCCTGAACATGAACATAGCTGAATTTGACAGCTTGTCTGTTGTTTTCAAAGTGTCATTTTCAAATTAGACAGAAAAGAGGTAAGTACAGTACATTCTGGATATCCTTGTAAAACCTTTTTATTTTACAAAGTACAAATATTTTATATCATTGATCCTATTAGACCCTTATTTGAGGGAAATCATTTCATCAGTTCATTTCCTCTATATTCTCATTTCTCTTGAATATTCCTTAGTCTCTAACTCTAAATTGTGTTCAGTTATTTCCCTTTGTCGGTCTGTCAGATGCCGTTGGCTTTATTGAGTGAGGTGTTGCTGCCCTCTTTGGTATCTGTAACAGCCTTCATGGCTTGCTCAACAGCATCTGCCAGGGGCACCTTGTCCTCTGCTTCCGTCTCTCTGTGGTAGAAGTAGTTGAAGTTGGAAACAATGACGGGAACAGGCAAAGCAATGGTCAGCACACCTGCGATGGCACACAAGGTGCCGACCATTTTTCCCCCCGTGGTAATGGGACACATGTCCCCGTAGCCTACAGTTGTCATGGTAACCACAGCCCACCAGAAGCCATCAGGTATGCTAACGAACTGGGTGTTCGGCTCATCTACCTCAGCAAAGTAGATAGCACTGGAGAAGAGTATGACTCCGATGAAGAGGAAGAAGATTAACAAGCCAAGCTCACGCATGCTGGCCTTCAGAGTCTGTCCCAGGATCTGCAGCCCCTTGGAGTGACGTGAGAGTTTGAATATACGAAACACCCTGACCAGACGGATGATACGCAGAATGGCCAAAGACATGTTCTGACCTGAGCTCTCTTGTGGCGTTGAGATCAATTCTGTAATCACGGTAACAAAATAAGGGATTATGGATACAATGTCAATGATGTTCATGATGTTGTTGAAAAATTCCCTTTTGCTAGGACAGACCACAAATCTCACACACAGCTCAAAGAAGAACCACGCAATGCAGGCAGACTCAATGATGAAGAAAGGATCGGAGAAAGTTGTGGGCTTTGCACCAGATGGAGCCACAGAACTGTGAAATCTAGATTGGTTGAAAGGCAGAAATGCTGTGTGCACAATTGGGTCAGAGTCATCTCTGAATTCTGGCAGCGTTTCCATGCAAAAAATAATGATAGATATGACAATAACAAAAACCGACACTAGTGCTACACCTCGGGCTGCATTTGAGCTCTCTGGGTACTCAAACAGCAACCAGAATTGCCTGTACACATCATTATTAGGTAGAGGGATCTCAACATCCTTTATGAATCCTTCATCTTCTCTGAACTGCTCCATGGCCTCGATTCCAAGCTCGTAGAACACAATTTCATCTGCAAACACATCCAGGGGAACGTTAGCCGGACGTCTGATCTTACCCCCTGACTGGTAATAATACAAGATGCCGTCAAAGCTTGGTCGGTTCCGATCAAAGAAGTACTCGTTCCTCATTGGATCAAAGTAGTACATCCTCTTTAAAGGATCACCTAGCAGCGTCTCAGGAAACTGGTCCAAAGTTTTGAGCTGTGTCTCAAAACGAAGACCGGCGATGTTGATGATTACTTTCTGGTCTCCGTCATCCAGCCCTTTTTTATCCGTAAACAGATCCTCGCAGCAATCTTTTGCAAGCCGGCGAAAGATCGTCTCACTCTCCTTAGTGCCCTCACTATTTAGCAGCAATTTCCAGTTTGAGATCATACTGGCGCAGCTACTGTACCCTTGTCTGCTAGGAATTGGCATCTTTGGGGACTGGGGTACTCCTAGTGTCTGTGTGTGTGGAATGGGTATAGAAGAGGTGGATTCCCAAATGCAGGAGGGGACGGGTGTAGAGGAAATCTGAGAGGCTCGCATAAGGTAGTTGCTGCCTGGGCTGCTGTGCTCTGGAGGCAAGTCCACTGTGAGAGCTGTGGTTTCATCAGCGTAGGAGTCCACCTCATCCTCAAAGCTGCCATCAAGATCATCTAGGCTCTCAAAGTCTACCAGGGCCACATCCATGGCTGCAGTTCAGCCAGTGCAAAGCCTTGGTACCCCAGGTTAACGCAATCTCACACACACACACACACACACACACACACACACACACACACACACACACACACACACACACACACAGACAGATGGACAGATGGGAGGCTCAGTCACCAGAATCAGCAGCAGGGTACCAGAGCTCTTCAGCAAAGCACTTACAGTCACAGGAAAAATGTAAACACCTGTAGAGTGAGAGACAGAGAAAGAGAGTCAGTGTGTTTTGTTCAATGGTTAATTGTTTGTTCTGTGTTTATTGTCATCATTCGATAAGTATATGACATTGGACAGCAGATGTTCTATCAAAACTCCTTGTTTCTTAGATACCCATCTCTCCAGAAACCAGCAGAAAGAGAAAAGCGAGGGGGAGAGGGAGACAGAAATGTGGGAAGAAAGAGGAGAACGAGGGTGAGGCAGCTTGAAGATGTAAAGAAAGAAAGAAAATGGAGATTATAAAATAATAATCAATCCTTTTGAAAGAAAGACAAACTTCTTGTTACTTTTTTATGTTATGGTGTTTTATCAACACACTGTGATGAGTCATGTAACTGTGAAACACGAAGACAACAAACATAAAACAAGACTAGCTAATGGAGGGCTTATTTGTTACATGCTTGAATATCTTTGAATATCCACACACATTATTTCTCTATCTCACACATAGACATAATCGCAAACATAACACTCAAAGGGAATCAAGGTACGCGACCTGTAATAACCCAGGCTGTAGAAGGAGAGAGCATCTCAGGGTAACTGGGGCTGCGCATACATTAGTGCATAATTAACTGGCTGTTCAGTGATAGCTCGGGCCAAGCTTCCCCATGACACCAGGGGTCACATTTACACTGCAATATGACACATTACTTCTTCTGGAAATACACTCTGCTCCTATTGTGCCATGCATGTGTATCTGGATTTAAACTGACCCGAGCTAGTGTGACTTTTCATCAGCAAGAAGATTACATTTATCAGTAAGCTGCTCTTTGAGGTGTGCATCAATTAGTGTGATTGCATTTGTCTAAATGTGTGTGTGTCTGTGCAGTGCATATATTGTACATGTGTGATTGTGTGTGACTGAATGCTGACGCCTAATACAGATGTCTAATTAAAAACCAGTGCCATCTAAAACCAGTGCCAGTGATAGCAATACTCTGGGAAAAAGAAGGGGGGGGAGATGGGCCGGCTGAGTGGATAAAGAGCATGACATGAAAATTGTTGGGAAGAAGGATGTGGGTGGAAGGATTGGGGATTGGGCGGGATGAGGACAGAATGCAAGACAAGGAAAGGAAAGTGACAATGAGAGAGAGTGGGAGTTGATAGGTGGGTGGATAGACAGGATGATGAGAGAGCAACCCTGACAAGGAAAGAGGGGCAGTTTATCAAGAGCAGACGAAACAAACGACAATGAGGGGTAAAAGACACAAAATCTGTGATGGATTGTGCACACAGGAAGAGGGCTCACTCAAAATGAGTAAAGACGTCCAGTAGGATTGCACCTATGATACAATTACATGATGAAAGCCATGTAAAATGTTAAATCAAATCAACACCACAAGCATAACTTTCTCATGATTCTAAAATAGAAGTTGCACAAGAAGACACTTGCTCTTAGATCAATACCTGGAAATTAGCCAATGATATTGCACTGCTCGACCAATTCCTCATGTTTTTCCAATAATTCAATATGCCGAACGAACTGCCGACCCTTAGATGTCTGTCTCAGAAAGTAACGGAAAGACGTATGATTGCTGTGACTCACCAAAATAACAAAAGGTTTCCAGAACAGTTCAAGATGGTTGCACAGATTGCGGTATTTAGCTTTATTTACAGCTGTGCCACAGCTCTTTTGAAAGTTGTATGTTTAGGTTAAGATTCTGCCTTCTTCTAAAAACAGAGTGAAATCTGACTCAAGACATGTGAAATGAGATAAAAGCTGCAATGCCAAGCTGCTCCCTTTTCTGTTAAAAGAAGAAACGTAATGGGAACTTAACTGCCTAAACAAGCTCAACATTGCCCCACTGCAATAAGACTTTACAATAAATCACCTCTGGCCAAATCAATCACACAACTATAACACCGTTACACTGTTGTTTGCTTGTTTGGTTAAATCTTTGCACTATTGTTTAGTTAGTTAATTTAATATTGTTCTATTTTATTGTATATATTATGCATTTTTATATTTAATATTTCCCCTTGCGGGATTAATAAAGTAACTATCTATCTATCTATCTATCTATCTATCTATCTCTAGACAGAATAATAAGCAAGCAGCACACACCTTACCTTCCTGAGCAAGAAGTCTACTGACCATGTGTGTGTACAATATGCTGAAAAAAGCAAAAACGGGAGAGGGAGAAAAAAGGTTGTTGACAAGTTCTGCCACTGTGGTAGCTTTCTGCTTCTTCCTCAATTGACATCAGAAAGACTGACTTATAACAGACTACATTGGGTAACCTTATGCTGGACTAGAAACTAGAGCTGTGGCCAAGGCTACACGCACACACACACACACAACACACATGCAAACAAGCATGGACACAGGTCACAGAAAAACAATGAAAAGAAGCAGAAAGAAATCTGTCAATATTGTGCCATTTATATTTTTGTATGCAAGTGTGTGTCTGTGGTTGTGTGTATATGTACCTGTATATATAATAATAATACATTTTATTTGTATAGCGCTTTAAAAGGCACTCAAAGACATTTTACATGGTAAAAACAGAAACAATAAAAGCAATTATAATAAGAACAAAATAGATGACGTCATAACAGTAAGATATATATATATATATATATGTATATATATGTGTGTGTGTGTGTGTCTGACATGTGTGCCATAAGCCATCTCTCAGTGATCTGTGCTCAAGGCCTTCTAGAGTGGAATGGAGCGATTAGATCCTCAAATCTCTCCATGCTTGACTAACTCACCCTACACACACACACACACATTCCTGTACTTCTATCTTTGTGAGGACACTCATTGCCATAATGCTTTCCCGACCCCCTTACCCTAACCTTAACTATCACAACTAAATGCCTATCCCCAACCCTTAACATACCATACGTTGACCTTTACCCTAACCGTAACCTAAGTCTAGTAAGTCTGACAAGGGTCAGTGTGATACCGTCCATAATTAGAGCAGGAAAAAAGGAGGAAAAGGACTTTCTCAGTGTTCTTTCTGTCATACTCTCTTCAAAATCATTGTATTATATTATGATTCCATGTATTTGTATGTTAATTGATGGCAGTATACCTGCATATCTGCAAATGCTTAAGCAAACAAAAGAAAAATCTGCACAAAAACAATGTAATCAATGTGGACACAATATAAAATTAATCTAGATGTTGTGCATTGAATGAAAACACATGAGAGACTTTTTTCTAGAGTACATGACACATGCTGTACATTTATTCATTATTAAAATGATCCATATTAGCAAAAACTATTCTATTTAGATCAATTGAATGGATTCTTAAACATAAAAACACAAACTCTTCCAACCGTAATGAGGTTAAAATGTATATGCATTTTAACATTGCATAACCACAATCAAATGTTGTGATTTTAACACCATGGCATTTAAAATGAACCTACTTCCATTTGATTAATGACAACATTAAACCACATTTTAAAAGGCAGGCTGTCTGAAGTTCTGTGCTGAAGTCTTGAATTACATTAATTTAACAGATCAGTGGGCAAGGAAGTGATTTGTGGTTTAACAGGGTTTATAACTCAAAAGAATGAAAAATAAAAATCTGAATAAATAAGAATAAAACAATTAATGAAGAGATATTTAAGATATAATATATGTGGACATACACAGTATATCATATACTATAATACATTTGCATATACATAGAAAAAGATACTTGTAGCTCTGCTGTGAGGACAAATGCTTCTAAGGAGGCATTGTGACCTTGACTTGTGTTAGGAAAGCGTATAACAGAATAACAGAGGTGTCGTATGGGGCCCCTGCCAACCCATGTGGTCCTATTCTTGCCATGCTATTTATATACGGGGAATTATAGTGGGAGCAACCCATGAGATAACAACTCTTAATACACGTGCACACAAATACAGGCATGCACTTCACATAGTTAGTAGAAAGAAAATACATGTGGGACAGTATGGGAGTCTATCGGAAATAGGTTCTTTTCATGCTGAGCTGAGCAACTGTGCATTTCAGTAAGCTGAGCGCAGTGACTTTACCACATGTGTAAACATGAGCAGATGTTCAGGCAGATCTAGCTTAACTACAATCCTTTGCTATAGCTGGTCGGCAAGAGAAGCATGTGGAGAAGAGATTTAAATCTTACAAATTAAAATGATGATGATAATAATAATAATAACAATAACAACAACAACAATAACAATGGTACTACAAATAATAATTGGAATAATTGTATAACATTTACTTAAAATGAACCTTTTCCAACCTACGATTTGCTATATAAACCATTGTAACACCAATGTCACTGTCTTAAGATGCGTCATGCACACTCGTTGTCTCCACATTACACACACACTGCTTCTCTCCGACTGAGCGGATTAAAGTCATATCCTCTCCATAAAGAGATAACAAACAACATGTCCATGTCGTTAGTTGACTTTAAAGCTCTTTGTTGACTGAGTAGGAACGAGACTGCGGACTTCAGAGCTTTTAAAGCATAAAAGGTTTAAGAGGCAAAGAGGTCAAGCCTGATCCATGTAAAGTTTATTACAGCCATTACGCCTCCCGAACCCTCAGCTCTGACAGTAGCTGGAAGGTGGGTTTTCACGTGTGTTTTTCTCTTTGTGTGTGTGTGTGTGTGTGTGTGTGTGTGTGTGTGTGTGTGTGTGTGTGTGTGTGTGTTTGTGTGTCCAAAGTAATTCCACTCAGGCTTGAGGTTTCAGAGGCTTCATTAAATTTTCAAGTGATCTTTTGCTTGCTGCTGATCCTGGGGAAAGTCCTAACATTTTGATCTCAATGGATCTCAGGTCTGCCTTTGTCATCAGTTGTGAGTCACCTGGAAAGATTGGTGCAAATTTGCCTAATATTTCTCTATGGACACTTTTATCCCAGTTACTTATCTAGTGTAAGTTATATGACAATGCACTGATACATAATATTACGCTAAACTATATACTACATAGACTATATACCTAAACTGTGATGCAAATTTGCTTAAAGCTTCCACTGATGAAGCCGTTTCAATTTAGCATGTGTCCTGTTTAACAAATAGTCCAAATTCCAACACACTTTACGAAATAATATTCATTATTACAAGAATACATCTGCAGTGTGCCAGATGTTTGCAGCTGAGCCCAGTTGGTGATTTTGTTAAGTGCGCTAGCACAAGTGTAAAAGCATTAGGGTTAACTTTTCATTCTGTCAAAAGAACTACAGGGGGCCTTCTCTCCTCCAGGTAAAGTAAATACAGTATGGTTGACATTGTATGCTGGACTTTCTGTTATGTCCCTGTGTTGTGGTGGGGGGTCTCTGGCTGTGTGAGGGCATTGGTTGGTAGAGCTAGTATTTTTGGACCCTGGAGTTTTTTACCCTATTAAGCAGATTAATGCAGGCTGGGTAGCTCAGTGCTATAAGCCGAGGGATCTCTTCTGTCAGATCAACACAGATACTAGCGAGCCATCACAGATAGGCACACATACACAAATAACACACACACACACACACACATAGGGAAACATAAGGCTGCCCGAGTCACATATTTATACCTCAATTCTCCATATTTCTATATCTGTCAGACAGAACATATAGAGCAATATGTTCACTTTTAACACCTTACAACTGGTATGTCATCAGAATTTATGTGTAGAAACGAAAGTGTATTTCAGGTACGCTTAAAAGAATACTCCACGATTTAGCATTACACTCTATAACATTGTTAGACTCAAAACAGACAAAAAACCCAACAGAATACAGGATAAAATCTGATGCATCAGTTGGGTTGGAGATTTCGGTGCGTTATGCTAGTAGCAGCTAATGTAGCTCAAAATGCTAGCCTCGAGAAGAGATAAGAAGCGGGCTACAGAAGTCCAGTACGATCACTTCTTTTTAACTCCACGCCCCCAATGTTTTTTATTTTCAAACTTCAACTCCAGACTAAACACAATTACACACTTAGAAATCACAAGCGCTATAGCAAAGAGTACACTGTGAATGAAAACCATGCGAAGCAATGATGACACATTAATGTGTTCAAAATTTCAAAATGTGAATGTGTGATTAAGTGCACACTGAAGTAGACAAAAGCAATTATTTTTATTTCCAGATGATGACTTTTGAGGATGATTGGTTTTTGGAACATTAATTACTGTACCTACCTATCATTGGTGTTATTAAGCTTTGGTATATTTCATACTGGTAGAATAAAGTATATAGGAATTATTAAACATCATTGTCACTCCAGTAGTTAATTAATTATAAATTATTCAGTAATGCTCTTGACATTATTGTCAATGTATAAAATTGTACTTACTCATTCATAGCCCCCTTGCTGCCACATGATCATTTTATTTCCCAATGCTGTGACACATAAGTGTGATGTGAAAACCAAGAATTGTATATTCATTTAATACAGAAGATTATTCCAGAAGTCCAAACTGCAGCTTGATTGCAATCCACAGCCTGGTCCAGCCCAGAGTGACTGTTAAGTATCACACATCCAGAGAGTGGAAGTTAAAACTGTTCACCAATACATCATTTTGAATGCACACACAGAGACAGCTGACAAACTGCTTGAAAACATTTAAATAACATTTTGCCCATATGTCTGTCTGGGGCAGATTTGTGGTCTACGTGCAGTCTCCACGAGGCATTCATACGAAGTAAGCTGCTGATGCTGACATGGGTGTGTCTGCAGGCTCCAGGCCAAGTCCCAGCGCACAGCAGCTGGGACCAAAATCCTCCCTTGGCCTTTGAGACAGACAGACAGACAGACAGACAGACAGACAGACACACACCCGCACACACACACACACACACACACACACACACACACACACACACATACACACACAGACACACACAAAATCACTTCCTTCCTGATAAATACAAAACTTCCTGCGGAGCATCCAAAAACAGAACATTGTAGGCCTACTTTTGACAAAGACAAGACTGGAGGAAATTATACAGGCTAACCAACAGGTGCAAACTACGGTCATTCATTCAATCAGAGGAATAAATCAACAGTTTATGACAAGACCATTCACTTCAATTGCAAAAACATCCGCAACAAACCTGGAACAAAGCTTGTGACTGTATTTCAGATCTAGAGTACATGCCTTTCAATCAGAAGAAGTAAACATAAATCCATAAATCCATCTAATAGTGCTGGAGTTATCAGACAGACAGCATACTGCCTACTGCTCTGGTTTCAGAAAAAAATACATATTATGTCTGAGGTAAGAAGACATTTACCATATGCCAACTGCAATATAGTTATATTGTTTCTTGTTACTCCTAGATATGGACAAACAATGAACGCTGCTAATTGTTTGAGTATGGAAACATAAAAACATGTCAGCTCTTGTTATTTGACGGGGCTTCCTCAATTACTGGCACAGAGATTGATGTGCCAGCATGGGTCTGTATTCCTCTGTCACTTCTGTTGAATCAGCAATGTTGTGCTGCGTCTGCCTGCATCTCACTCATTTCTTCTCAAACATTCATATAAGGTCTCTTCATGTTACTTAACATCTTCATCGAACTCTTTTTGACCTTTGCCTATCATCATGATGTAACATAAAACCAAAATGTTAAATGTCATTCCGATTTACCTCAAAAGCAGTAAAACACACGCACACACACACACACACACACACACACACGCACACACACACACACACACACACTCACACTCACACACACACAAAAATGGACCAAACATAATGTGCTTTTCCTGTAAAGACCTGTTTCACTAAGTCTCAACACCAAGAAAAACTCCTTTGCCATAAAAGGTTTCTTATTTCTTAAAAAAAACTTTTGGGTTACGCAGGTGTTAATTAATCACAGAATGGAGTGTGTGAGCTATGACAGGTGGGAGAAAGATAGAGAGTCAGTGAAGATTTGAGGGGTTTTGTAAAAAATGAGATACTAACTTCAGAAAGTTTGGTTGGAGATAAATAACATTTGTGACTTTGATCAAAGAGGGTTTGGAGAAATGGATGCATGCATCCATGCAGAGGTAAAACTCTAAACACTACAACACTTGTAAGATATAGAAAAACATTATAGTTTGGTGTTACATGAAACCCTGAACCAGACAGAGAAATAAAACACATTACATAAAATCTTTCGTCAAACTGTGATTGACTATAAAAAATGACTATATAGATATATACTGTATGTCAGTGTTTTTGACACGCATACAAGCAACAGCGCTTTGCAGATCAAGGTTTTACATGAAACATGATGCACCCATTAAACACTATATCTATTTAAAGCTATAACACCAGGCCTGTTTCCAGTCTAAGAAAAAACCAAGCCACGGTCCTAGCTTTCCTCAATTCTGAACATATTTGAAAACAATTGAGATGGAAAAGAGGAAAACGAATGCACCATCACAGATGCCGTAAAATAGTTCTGAAGTAATATGTACAAGCTAAGTATCTGACTCTGTAATGTAAGGAATGATGGACGTAACAAACATCCAAATGAGAAGAATATATGTATCCAGATATATGGGAGAATTATCTTAAGGATAAGCCATGCGCCATTTCTCTCTGTTAGCAGGAATGTATTTTTTAAATGTTTTCAATTTCTTAAGAAAGGAAGAGGTCAGAAAAAGAAGTGGCCTAAGCTGTGATTTCTCTGTTGTTCCAGCGGCAGACATGAGCACCGCGCATGCAGCGCGACTGTGCAACAGCTGGTTGAATAGAAAAAAAGAAAAAAAACGCTGGATCACACAGGAGTCTGTAGCACTTGTTGTAACAGACTGTTGGAGGAGAGCGAAGCGGCCTACCTTCAGTGCGATCCTACAAACTTCCGGGCGTTGTTGGAGAAAGTTTGGCGCTCCGGGCCATGCCGGACTCATGGTTAGCGCGCACTGGAGCGACTGACCACAACGCGCGTCCAGTCACCCCCGGGCTGACCGCACCGACAGCACGCACGGCGGAGGTGTCCCGGCCAATCACCCTGGGGCCAGATGTGAGAGTTGTATAACAGCAGCATGATTATGTTTAATTTGGCCAATTCCCCGCTTGCAAAATCCCTGTTCTCTTCCGAGTTCTCCGACCAAAGCTGTGTCGCTTTATCTCGAGGGGGGGGAGAGAGAGAGAGAGAGAGAGAGAGAGAGAGAGAGAGAGAGACTAAGGAGATTTAAAAGGCTTGTTTCCTAACCTCTGCCTGGCTATCCCTTATGCTCTCTTGACCACCATCAGACTTTCTCTCCTCATTTCTAATCAATACTGTGGCAAGGAGCTAATTATTTTTTTACTAAATGTCTTTAAATTATAGGTTCACAAGTTGTGTTTCCACATATGCAGCACTACTCCCCACGACCCGTTTCCCTTTAAAAGAGTTGAGTTGTAGTTGTTTTGAGATGGCCCTGAAAAACATGTGAACCAATACTTTGGTTTTTAGTCCTGCATTCCATAAAGACATTTTACTGTTTTGCAATTCCACTTTGTTATCTATTGCATGTCCATTTATAAGTACATATATTGTATTTCACCTGGGCTGTGCATATCAAAAGGGAAACTCTCCATGGTTAAATAAGAGGGATTCACTGCATTACTGTCATACATTTCCCGTCATCACTGTTTAAATAGATGTATCTGACTCAGATGCTTCCACTGGCTGACCCCAGGACCTGTGAGCAGCCTCACGCTGGGGAGGGGATGCCACTGTCTGGCTCCTTTCTGACTGAACATTGATTGGGACAGAGTTGAGTAGCATGCACAGTATGGATAGGCTTCCCTCTGCAGGCTTCTGGTGGCACTGCACTTTGTTTACTTTTCAGGCCTTAGTTCTTAAATTTAAGTTTTTGGTTTGATTTGATTTGGTTTGCATTTGTTTAAAAATGTGACCTGTCTAAAGTCAGTTTCAAGGATGCACTATTTCCCCCAATAACGGTTGATTATAGTGTATCACATCTAATTGTTTTCAAAGCAATGTCCCCTATAGCTCCTTTAAAAAAATGCAGCTGTTTCCCCGAGGCATACCGAGTCGTTGGTGTTTTTACAGTAAAATGGACATGGTTCTGCAGTTTGAAGTGCATAGCCACATATCAGTTATGTAACAAATATATCAAAACTGCTCAAATCTGAAATAAAGAGAACTGGTTCCATATTTATGTCTGTATTGTTGCCACCACTCGATAAGCATCAAATATGTTCTTTTGTTATTCTTAATGTTCTCTTATATATCCTTTAGTCTAAAGAATATTTTTTTTAAATCTATAAATATTGGGCTACACTCTCAAATTTATTTGGCCCCATCCTTCAGGCATGTGTTCTTGATTTTTCAAGTCCCTTATTTAGGGACGAGATGTATCTCACTGTTTCTCAGACACACAAGTCAGGATAATTCTGCCTGTTTGTGTGTGTTTCCACCATCCTAATTCATATTCATGAGTAGAGCTGTCTTCTTCCATGAAGCCTAGACTACATGTCTCAACAGACTCTCTTGGTCTTATCTCATTCACTCACAATTCTCTGATTATTTTATATTCCTCCAAAAGTTGTTACTGCCAACACCCTTTGTGCTCCGTTTTCCCATTTGTGTCCCGGGAATAGGCCAAAGAGCAGCGGTAGCCAATTACAAAGATAAAGTGGACGACGGGAAAGAGGAAAGATCTGTTGAATCTGAAAAGTCTGTTAAATTAGGGTTGCGGTTTTTTCTTTTGGTGTCGTGTCAGCTAGTTATTTTTTTTATTTATCTCCAGGAGAACAAATAGCCTACATTTTAATCATATTTTGCATTGATCCAGTACCCACCATCTTTATTGAGCCTTATCCTTGATGACGTTTCACGCTTCCTCTCCTATGTTTAATGCTTATAAGTGAAGAGTGATAATGCAGGTGGGTGGTGAAACGTCTGGGTTACTCTCTATCCATATCACAGATTTTCCTACTAGCAATGAAGGATACTGTAATGCTAAATGTATATGAAAAAAGAGCTATCTTCTTGTTGGGTTGGGTGTTTCAACACAGGAGACCAAACAAATGGAGAGACAGTCAATTGAGTTTGAGATACATCTACTATAAGTCACTGCTAATGCTCTCCAATCATCAACCCATTAAGTAATCCACTTCTGATGCATTCTTGATCAATACACTAAGAGGCACGAAAAACAAAAACAAAGACCTGATTAGTGTGTGCGTGTGTGTGTGTGTGTGTGTGTGTGTGTGTGTGTGTGTGTGTGTGTGTGTGTGTCTCCACTGTGGCCACATCTGCAAATCTGTGTTTTACAGTGTTCTTGCAGGTACAAGATAATTCATACAACAAAGCAAAGTTAAACTTCAGACATAGGAGAGTAAGAACGCACCAAAGGAGGAAAGAAATACCAAAAGAGATCAAAGATCGAGGGATAAAACAGAAAAGGAAAATGGAGACCAGGAGGGATTGTAGAACGTGGTTTTTGAGTTCATTCATTATTTATGCGGTAGGGATATTTTAAGCCCCCATATCATGTCTCTGAGTAATGAGTCTGTCGAGGTACAGAAAGGAGAGGAAGTGGGTATCATTTGTATGTTTCTTCACTGTGGTGATAATTATTGCACTTTGCCCAAAACAAACAGACAGATTTGTTTGTGGTAGTGGTGTGTCCAGGTTGTTAATGGCTTATTTTCTGTTGCAGAGCTGCTCACCTTTTTTTTACTGTAATGAAACAAGAAAAGTAGAACTGAAACCACTTTCTTTTTTCCCCACAAAACATTTAAACAAAACAAAAAAATATTTATTTTCTTTTGTTTCCTTACTTATAGATATGTTTAGTGTAGTTTGACACAAACATTTACAGTAAAATGTGAAAAAATTAATTGGGTGAATTTGGTAAAAACACACACACACACACACCCACCCACACACACACACACACACACACACACACACACACACACACACACACACACACACACACACACACACAGTATTCAAAGGTGTGCTGCACAGCTTACCAGTAATGCACATAGAGAGAGTAAAGGATCTAAGTTTAGTATACTCAGACAATTGCAGGCCTGCTCATGGACACTAGGGGGAAGATTAAAGAACAGGAAGGGAATTAGTGGAGTATGTGTGTATGTATGTGTGAGTTACTGGTGAAATGATGTGGGCCATAAAGACAAAAAGTGAATGACAAACTTCGCACAGCAGGCAACTTTAAAGGAAACCCTTCATCCTCTGACCACTCAGTCAATAGAAATGTATTTGTAGCTGAATGATGAGGGCATGTGATATGCCTTTTGCTCACTGTTTTAATTGATACCCTTTAGTTGAGTGGATGTCTCTGTCCTTTAAACATACATACCTTCTTCTCAAAACATTATTAGTTATGTAGTTAATGTCATCTGAAGAAAAAAAACAGATTATTGTTATTTTATAAAAGGTCTGCGGGGACTCCTGTTGGTAGGTCAGGGTTAGGTCACTGCCGTGCTTGGTAAACTAGGCTATCTTGTTAATCCTCTCCACATGTTACCCTATGCCTTGTGGTTGTTTTGCCTCCACATGCTTAACTTTGTTGCCGGCTGAGATAAAGACAGATACAGTACAGTAAATAAACAGCACGTTGGGAAATAAAGATATCAGTAGATTTCCTTTTGGTTTATAGGAAAAGCCTCCTTCTCATTATGTCAAATATGGATGTATTTATGATTTGTCATCCATATATACTGGACTATCTGCAAATCAACTGCAGAAATAAGGATTTATATGCCATATGTATTATTTACAAAAATTGTCTTGAAATTCCTCGCTCTATTTTATGTGGTTTATGTGAACATCTTCTAATAATATGAGAGATGTCACTATGTTAAACACAGCTCTTAAAATCAACTCACTGTAAACAGCTATTCCATACCATAAATACATCTTATCAGCTAAGATAACATTGAAGACCCTTGCCGCGCTGTGTTTGGCTGTAAGTAAAGGTATATGATGAAGAGCAGACTACAGAATGTAGGCCAAACTCATGAATCAATTCAGCTCATTAAACACATTGACAAGCTGAAAATCCCCAGTGTTGTCCTTCTTTTCTCATACGTCCACCCAATGTCTGACCTAACTCCCACTCCAGCTCCTCTATTACGCACTCCCTATTTCAACCATGCATCATCCCTTCATTTGATGTATTTTGTTCAACAAAAACTACTGATCCAACAAAAAAAGCTGGTCCTCCACACTTAAAATGACTATAAACAAAGCAATATACACAGTTCTTTTGGCTGTTTAACTATCCAAAGCAAGAAGGAGATATCCCCTTTAAACATAAGGGAAACATGCTGTGTCTGCTATTAATAGAGGAGGTTACTATAACGGGCTTCCACTGTTGGTACAGGAGTGATAAAAACGGTTTCCCCTCCTCCACACACACACACAGACGTACGTACAAATATGCACATAGTACGTACACAGGTTTCCCCTATGGAACCTGGTGTGCTATAAAGGAAGCTAAGGTTGACAGGCTATCAACTGGGCTGTGTATTAGGTTGTAAATCAGCTAATTTTGCTATGAAAAAATATTCACAGCATGTGAGGCAATCACTTGGTCTGTTGGGTATATCCCTAAAGCATACAAAGACAAATGCTCTTGTGTCCATCAAAATGAAAGAAACTGGGCAGTCAAACAAATTGGTAACACATTATTTTGATAATTTTCTCCTGGCTACTTTAAATCATTAAATAAATGTTGCAGACAAAAGTAAAAGCGCAAGTCAGGACAAAAACAGGGAACAACCTGAATTGCATTGTAAGACGGGATGTGTGATATTGTTGCAGGATGCAGGAATAGTGGCTGTCTGGCTGGCTTAAAGAAAACTTGAGCCAAGCTTCTGTTTAATACGTAGATAATCAAACAGCAATCAGTGGATCAATACCCATCAGTTAGCTGGAAGGATGCCTGTATACTGTCCTTAGCTGACATACCGGAACCCAGCCAACTGAGGTGTACCAGAGGGAGCATTATACTCCTAATATATGTCTGAGAGGAGCATCACATCACCCACTGTGCATTACTTTGGTGCTTAGTGCTGGTGGAGAGGCAGAGATGGAGAGAGATGAGCACAAGAGAAAATGTGTGGGAAAGGAAATCTGAGAGGGTCAAATAATAGAGAGTGTAAGTGAGATCAAATTCACGCAGCAGCGATATAAGCGCAAGGAAAAGACAATGAGGGGAGAGATAAACATTTTCATCTCCTGGGGAAGTGTAAAACTCTATGAAATGGCACTGATACAGAGTTTGTTTGTACTTGTCCCACTCTACGTTGAACCAGGAGTCAAGAGCGTTTTGCTCTCCTCTCTCTTCCTCAGGTTCACCGTTGCTGGTTTTATAAACAGAAGCTTACGCAGAGCATACGGTTCACTTAAGGAGAGAAGTGGGACATAAAAACTATTGAGGGAAGGGTCGATAGTCAATTAAAATATTACTTCTTTAATGGACACAAGAGCGGCCGCTCCAGTGACGCAATCATCAATTTAAATTGTATATGGTACCTTGTTGTGTATACTCATGCTCCGTGATGTAGTTAGTTCAGAGACTGACATTAGCTTTTTACATCTGGCCATTGCATTCATGCTTAAAAATCATAAAAGTGATGTTCATTTGTAAGATCATCTTGCTACACAAAACTTGTTCGTATTCCAAAATCCAATGAAAGAAACCCATCGACTTTTTGTCGAGGGAACCAGTGGGAAGCTATCTTCCGGGGTTGGCCTACAAAAATACATCAGCCCCTATTTAGCTGTAAGAGCACCGAGGAAGAATTAGATATGATACAAAACTGTATGCTTCAGGGACTTTGCCATGTTTTGGATGTCATGAAAACAGTCACTGATTTAAAGTTTGAGGAATCATCTTCTGCTTAATTATGGAATGTCAGACATACAAAGAATATAGTAATGGTGAAAAACATAAAAGACAAAAATCTGCTGGTTTGGGCTAACATGATAATATATCATTATGAGACAAACTGATCTGAGTCCATTATTAATGTAGAATTGCAAATTTGTTTATCTTTTTCCCTTAATCTTCACAAATGGTTCTTTAGATCACATAAGAAAGACACAACAGTAGCTTGAGGTTATAATCAAGATGTTATTATTGATATTATGATATTCACAGTAGGTTTATAATTTGCAACTATATTAAATGATGCCAGTAATTCTCTATCAATATTCTCTATGAATCAGTTTTCACTGAAGGTCCTCGTGAAGGGCATGACAAATGTTCAGATCCATGTTTCCTTTATGCAATAATGGACGGTTTGCTTCATGGTTCAGTCTTTTTCCTAACAAGAAAAAACACAGACCGTATACTGAAAGCTGAGTAGAGGCTGCAAAAGCTAAAGACAGCTAGTGAAGAAGCTGAGGGTTATCTAAATCTCATACACACAATATTTGTGTCAAATAGCAAAGTGGCAAAGAGTTGAAGAAGGTAGAGGAAATAAAGTAAGAGGAGCTGGTTGTCTGGGGGTAAATATGTATTAAGACATTACAGACAGAATCTATTTGACCAAGGCCTGCGTGTGTATTCTAGTCAAACCTCAGTCCCTGCTCCGAGTGAGCTGATAATAACAGTCAAATAGAAAAACATATAGAAAAAAACAAACAACAGTTCATTTATACGGTGTCTGATGACACAAATAAGTTAAAGTTCTCATAGAAATCATATTTCCTATTCATTCCTTAATCCCTCCTTAGTCCTTGGAGCATATTCAACCTAAGAGATAATTCACTTACATACAACTTAAGTTTCTTGGATTAATTCAGCCAGCATACACTTTGACTCCCCGCTACACAGGAATCTGTACAAGCTTGTTTTAAAGTTGAAGCTTTAGGCATTTCAAGACATCATTGAAAGCAGCTGTAACTCTTAGATACATTGTTTACATGGCTACGTCTGTTCACCACCAATAGTGGGTTTGAGACCATTCACTTTGTGGCCTTGAAGTTCAATAGGTGTCTGTCCTGACAGCAAAACATGACCATCACAGGCAGTGTGTGTCCTCTTGTATGTGGAGTACAGCAATGACGCAGCAAAGATGTGTTTTCCTTGGTTAAGATGATGCTGACTGTTGGTTTCTTCAAAAGAACGTTTTCAGTCTCGACAGAGATTCACTTCAATAGTCCAGGCGAAGCTTTCAAGCCACATAAAGTCACATAGGTGTTCCAGTACAGAAAAACAGTTTTAAAGAATACAAGTACACATCAGATCAGACAGAAAAAGAGGGTGTGGGCAGAGTTTATCATTCTTTCATTATCGTATTTTCCTTCCCAACCTTTCCTCTCCCTCCTGCAATCCCCAGTACTCGGCTGATACTGCAGCTTATCTCATAAGTCAACACATGCTCATAGATCTCATCTCTAGTGAGTGTAGCAGGACATTCCTTCCTCTTTGTTTAATGTACTACGTGCATGTGTTGAAGATATGCACAGGCTGTAATCAGTGTGCTTAGATCGAGTAGAATATATAGACCTGGAGTCAAGAAAACCAGTGTCTTAGATAAGTGCTAATCTCTGAGTCTAAAAGCTCTCTATTTCTCACAATCTCTTTGTCTCTTTTATTTTCTCTGTCACTCACACACGCACACGCACACACACACACACACACACACACACACAACACTGCACACTGAGCGTGATGGGCCTATATATCAGAGATAAGCGCACTCAGACAGTCCCTTGGAGCATTATGATGCACTTGGCAGGGCAAAAACTCTGCCCGACTGACTGTTTGAATCTGTGCTTCCACTGGGCTGGCAGCAGATACAGTAGTAGCTGCTGTTGTGCTTTCACTATAAGACACAGTTACTGGGTTGTGACTGCAACTGACTATAAAGACGTTAAAACTTAAGCTAGCGTTAGTTAACCTCTGAAATGTTGATCAAACGTTTAGCTATCCCTGTTGTGGAGTCTGGCGTGTGGATTTGGACTCTCCTTCCCTCTCAAACCGTCCCTGTTTTCTCTCATGTTGAACCTGTTGTTACTTTCTCCATACATTCGTGAGAGTTAAATCTTTCCGTGGACACGCAACCCTCTCTAGGTAACTAATTCACATAGATTGGGACTCAATAATATCTCAAATAACAATGGCAAGAAGATGCTTATGCAAAGCATGACATATACTTTTAGAGCATACAGTTTTTGCACATAGCCGCAGTATAGATATAGTAATATATTGATGCCAATTTGCTTTTTAAATATTATTCATACTAATTCATGCTACAATGAATACTTCAAAGGACATTCAGCACTACAATAGCAGAGTTGCTGTTTGATAAAAAGCGGATGAAGGACACATAGCCTTGGTCCTGAATGATGTGGGCAAAATGCGGCAATGGAATGATTGCTTAAACTGCATTGAGTATCACAAAGAAAAACAAATACTGGGAACAAAATTAATCTCTTTTACAACCCAGGATACAGAATGCCAGGTGGCAGTTTGTCTTTGGTGATCTAATAATTGAGCTAACAACACTTTTAACTTGTTCCAGAAGCAGGCAAAGTTTAATAATTGTTAGCAATTGTTTAGGAGGAGAAATGTCATTGCTTCTTGCCACTTATCCAGCAATCAGAATACTGTATTGATCCCTGGGTGGAAATCAGACTGAGTATCACAAAGTTGGCATTGGTGATATGAGAAACGATGACCTTAAAGGTGTCATAGATTCATTTTAGTTTATCACTGTGCTCTGTCTTTGGTTGTTGGTCCTTAAAGAAATCCTTTTAAACTGTTAGAGTTAATACAGTACCATAAAAGCCTTATACATAAAACAAGTTAACTTTGCTGCCATAAATCTTGACCTTGGTTGAAAGTAATTATAGTTTACTCCCTTAATCTCATTTGATGTATTTCTACAAACGCGGAATGATATGAAGTCAAGAACAGCAACATTTATGCTGGGCAGTGTTAAACTGAACACTTCTTACTGTACATCTGTTACAGTGGACCAGGGTGGCGGCTTAAGAGACACTTTTAGGTAAAGTTAAGAGGATGGAGAAATAGGCACTCACTCAGAATGCCGCCGAGAAAACAATCACTATCTTTCTACATCACGTATCTTAATCAACGAAAAATGTAGGTGAGAAGCACACATTCATCATATTACTAAAAAAACATACACCAAATCAATACACAACAATAAATAAACATTCATTCTGTTTACTGAGACATTTCTTTTGTCCACCTGCTAGCCTGCATTGGCTGGAAACAAAAAAAGGCAAAGTCTTGGCGAGAGTGTTCTTACTGTAAATCCACTTGAGCTTCATTGAAGAAAAATGGCAGGAAAAAGGTGTGCTATTTATGGTCCGGTAATACAGCACAGGACATCATATATCTGTTGGTCTCAACAGAAACCACTAGCTTGCACTGGACATATCTAGAAGTGGCCAAGAGATGAATGCTAGGGCCCTCAGGCAGACAGAGAAAGCAACAAAGGACCATTTGGTCCAAAAGCGTATTGTTGCGCTCTTCTTGCGCATTTCAGTTTTCCCCTGACAGTAGAGATGTGATCTTGGTGACTTTGTTTTTCTCTGAGTCAGGACCTTGGCAGTTAGAGCGGCAGATTAAAGTTGCTCATGAATGCTGATAATATGGCCTGCTTTTAATCACAAGTTAATAAGTTAAGTTACATTTTTAAATAAATGTCACACTGATGTAAATTGTTGTTATCGTGCATCTTCTCCCAGCAGCAGTTTGAGCAAGAAGGTAGAAACTAGTGGTCCCTTAACACTGTTAATATTGGTTATTACTAGTTAGGCTACTATTTGGCTACTGTTGCCAGCAGGGTGACTACTGTCACATAGGTAAGACTAACTCCATGCAGACACTGACAATGTCCTAAATAAGATGGGTGGTCACTCTATGATATGCGCTGATAGGTCCACAAGATCTGAGACAACAAGAGGTCCTCTTGACTGACCTTTTCTCCAAGTTAAACCCACGTATCTGCTCTGGACTCAAATACTGGGTGCCATATATTTTTCAATACATAGTGTCACACCTTAATCCTCCCCTTGCAGACAGACCCCAGCTGAAGTTAACCATGTACAGTAGCTCACATTATACATCTGTACGCATCTTAGTGATGTTTACATAGTTAGTGTTGGCCAGTGTACAGTTTCCTGTTTTTATGCCCTCTGGTCTGAAGTTCTCAGTGCTGTGGTTCACAGCCTCCTGTATCTCCACATAGTCAGATTTACTGAGAGTGGACCCACTGCCGCTCCGACCGCTCTTCTTCAGATCGTCTGCTGAGCTGGCTTTAGGCACACTTGGGGTATTCAGATACTGTGCCTGTTCCTCGCCCTCCGTCTCTCTGTGGTAGAAGTAGTTGAAGTTTGACACAATGACAGGTACAGGCAGGGCAATAGTCAGCACACCGGCAATTGCGCAGAGAGACCCTACAATCTTTCCTCCAATGGTTGTTGGGACCATGTCTCCATAGCCCACTGTGGTCATGGAAACCACTGCCCACCAAAAGGCCTCAGGAATGCTGCTGAACTGGGAATCTGGCTCATCTGCTTCAGCAAAGTAGACAGCACTGGAGAAGAGGATCACACCGATGAACAGGAAGAAGATGAGGAGGCCTAACTCGCGCATACTGGCCTTCAGAGTCTGTCCCAGGATCTGCAGCCCCTTGGAGTGACGGGAGAGTTTAAAGATACGAAACACCCTGACTAGACGAATGACACGGAGAATAGCCAAAGACATAGCCTGCTGGCCTGCCTGGCCGTCCTCTGGCTTCTCTGCTAGCTCTGTACCCAGGGTGATAAAGTAGGGGATAATTGCCACAATATCAATGATGTTCATGATGTTGCCAAAAAAACCAGCTTTACTGGGACAGGCAAAGAACCTAACTAGGAACTCAAAAGAGAACCAGATGATACAGAGGGTCTCCACGATGAAGAAAGGATCCTTATAATAAGCTGAGCTGTCATAGGTAGAGGTGGCGTTGGACATGGACTGTAATGGATAATTGTACATCTCCTCATCATCATTTCGGAAAACTGGCAATGTCTCCAGGCAGAAGCTGACAATAGAAATAAGAATCACCATGACAGAGATGATGGCAATGATGCGCGCAGGACCTGAGCTCTCTGGATACTCAAACAGCAACCACACTTGTCTCTGAAACTCATTCTCTGGCAGAGGCCGCTCCTCTTCCTTTATGAAACCTTCATCCTCCCTGAAGATTTCCATAGCCTCCTCACCCAATTCATAAAACCGGATCTCCTCAGAAAAAATGTCCAGGGTCACGTTAACAGGCCGTCGCAGCCTCCCTCCAGATTGGTAATAATACAGAATGGCATCAAAACTCGGTCGATTGCGATCAAAAAAGTACTCGTTCCGGAGAGGATCAAAATACCTCATCCTTTTCTTGGGATCCCCCAGCAGCGTCTCTGGAAACTGGGAGAGGGTTTTGAGCTGTGTCTCAAAGCGCAAGCCTGAGATGTTGATGACGACCCTCTCGCAACATTCGTGATCCAGCTCTGGGTCATACAGGTCATGAGGCTGACCCGGATGTGCTGCGGCCTCGTCCGCAGGGTCGCTGGTAGCAACCGTCATGCTGGAGGAAGATGGGACCTGCAGGTTTCAGACAGGGTGTGGCCACGGCGGGCCACGAGGAGATAAAGGCACCACACACTCGCAGGTTCGGGTACAGGAAGATCCGTCTGCGAAGAGCTACAGGAAAGAAAGCAGAGAAAAACTGCAAGATTATTGTGATAACCATTGTGTTCCATGTTAAGTTTTGATGGCAATGCGCAAGAAAAAGTTAATTTAGATTTGTAGCATACATATTTAATAACTTGTATCCACTGGTATATATTTCTGAAACAATCAATTAGTTAAATTGAACATCTTTTACTGACTAAAATTGTGAGTAATTCCTAGAAATGTTGTGTTATTTCAAGACCTTCCTGTAAACAGGCAAGAGATGGGCAGTTGAAAATAACAAGCATGAGATGGGGGGCAGAGCCACTTGAGCACATTGGCTCCATTGTGTCTATGTGTATTAGGTTATGAGTTCTCTCTCATATGAGAACACTGCAGGATCAATATGCCAGCCAGTAATACTGTATCAGCTCTCACAGGGTGCAGTTACAACCAACAAATCTGATTATATGCTGAGTGCTCCACACAATCTGTATGAGACCAACATTCCCTTCAAAAGCTGAGAAAAACTTCATCAAATCAATGATCAAATTATCAGTATTATATTTAAGCATATCTGTCATATGGTTGACATAGCCCACTGCATTACAGCAGAGCTGTTTGTTGACAACAACTTTCTAATTTCATAGGCCACTGCACAAAATCAAAATGTATGAAGATGCATAGTTTTGGAGACTAGGCCTAGTTCAGGTCACACTATTTTACTTTAAAAGACAGCCACATATGTGTGATTTCGTAGTTAAAGCAACAATATCTGAATTTTAAAAAAACAAGTCCTACCTATGTGCACTGACGCTTGTAATGCTTGTTTACAATGTGTCCTCTGGTGGTAATGCGCCCAGCAGAAGTGTTCGGTCAAAAGTCAGCCCCCCGCGGTCAGAGCAGCTCCTCTCTGCCAGCCATATATCGCCCAAAGCTCTGGCTCTGCATCGGCGCAGAAGTGGGAGATGGGACAAGGCGTGAGGTCGCCTCAGTGACCAGCAGATAAGTTACATGTTGTGATGCAGCTAAGGCTACAGGTTGAAGCTGGTGGGGTGGGGTTGTGGTTTGGGAATAAAGTGAGCAAATCTAAAAAATGTTTGGCATCAGCAAAATATCACGCCCCCTCTTCAGAACAATACGCTGCCGCCTGCAACAACAAATGTAATCCTGCGATATCTGCAGAGACTTATTGGGGAAGGGAGGTTTGCGGGAGGCGTTGTTGTCAGTATTTCTACTCGGTGGCACCAATGGCAGATCTCATCTAAAGCGAAATCACCTGTTTGATCTCCAAACAGGTCCGTCTTCCTCCTGAAGGGTTTTCCATCTTTGTTTTAGCTCGTTAAAATGTTAATTCGTTTACTTTATCTTCACCCTCTTTTTTTCTGATGGGGAATAACCATATCAATACACCAATGATGCAAATTAGTAACAAATGGAGGCTTAATTTCGCAACCCTTTCCATGGAAAAACGCAGTCCTCTGAGGGCGTTTTTCATAGATGCAAACCTATTTTTTCCCCCTAATTTGGAGACAAAGCAGCCCGGTTCATGCACTGGGGTTTTCAAACATTACACGACAGTGTTGTAGTGGACTGGCAAGCGCGAGTGAGTTAGTTTGGAGTGCAGGTGCTAGACATGCTCAAGCCATTTGCAACCCTCTCCTGTGTGGATCATGGACAGCCACAATAGACTCCATGCACTAAACAAAGCAGCATAGCGTTATCTGTCGGACTACAGCATATATTTCAGATAATGGCATGCAGGAATTCACCCTGGTTCTCTTGGTGCGCAGACGCATGTATTTTTATCCAGTTTGTCTCCTCTTAAAAGGTGCCTTGGGTTCGTGAGTCCATTCCTTCATAGCTGTCCTTCTTCCCTTATTTGACTAATGTGTCCAGCGGATGTGTCACCTCATCACGACCAACTGTTTTTGAGCTGCCGCCTCTTCCCATGTCTCTCATATTTCACCATAATTCACCATAGTTGAGATGCGTGGGCTGCAGCCGGGCATCGCGGAGCATACTAAGATCTTCACGCGCGCCTCGCCCCATCGCTCTGCGCTCCCCGACACTCTTGTCCTCTCTGCTACACATTAAAGGGGAAGCATCGCCCACCACAGGGTGGTAACGGTTTTCAAAGAAACATGTCCACACAGCAAATTTGGTCTAGCCCGAAGATAGAAAGAAAATGAATAGAAAGAATACGAAATGTAAAATGTTTTATTTCAGTCAGGAAAACATTTGAAAAGAGACATGCAGATGTGGAAAGTCTTCCTCTGAACTGAAATGAGAGCAATGAATTAAGGGAATGAGGGATAATGAGCCAGCAGCTACCTGTGCATGTCCTGTTTGAGCAGAACACCAAAGTTCCTGCCTGAACTACTCGTAACCGAGTCATTTTATCATTATTTTCATATAGCTCATGGTTTGAGCACTTGCCACATCAGTCTGAATGGCTGCTGGCATGCCTCTGTGTCTGTTTAAGGATAATCTATTTGTATACATGTTTGTCTGTGTACTTTGTTACTTTAGTTTGAAGAATATTACAGTATGGGCTCATGATGGTAGAACCCACAAGTTGAACTCTATGGGTGTGTGGTCCCAGTGAGGTAATTAATGTAAAATAAAAGAATACAAAGGCAGGCTCCAGTAGTTTGTCATGTGTACTGTAACTAATTATTGCACAGACCCGTTAAGCACATACAGGCACACACTCACACAAACAGAGGACTAATGCTAACAGCTGTTATTGCAATCATGTAAGTAGACGAAATTAATGTCAAGTACACCAATTGGCTACACAGTCAAATAACTAGTTCAGAGGAGTTTCCCTGCAGACAGTCTTCCTGCCCTTTTTTCCTCCACTGCTTGAAAGTGGGTCATGTGATATGTCTTCAGGTAGAGCGCGGGAATCACACGCACATGAAAGGAAAAAGGAGACGCAACTACCTAAAGAATACATGAGGAATTCCACATGTCCTCCCCCATGTATTCTCCTTGTTCTGCCATTTCTATTGTCCAAGGACAGGTCGAACATGTTATGCAATTCTTCTCCAATGAAAGTGTCAAAATACTGATTAAGATGATGACCCAACCCCAGAGGGACTGCAGCAGTAGCCCACTCTGCACAGAGCTGATGGCTGAAGGTCTCAATGAGCTATTGACCCTTTTACATAAGCACGCTCACTGATGGAACTCTTAAATCCTCATCGTCCATGACTGTAAATGAGAGGGCACAATTCTAAATGGAGGGCATCTAAGAGCCCAGCCACCAATATCCAATGCTGGGTATCAGAAGAGTAATGATTCTTTATCTGCCACCACATTCACAGCAATTATCTAGAATACAGTTTTATTAGCAGGATGGGGAAGAGGGCACAGAGAGTATGAGATATGGGATCGAGTTAGTTGGGGTTGGGGGAAAGGCGAGTCATTCTCTGATGATTTATGTTTCATTTTATTCTTGTGACTACCTTGAAATTGCATACACTGGCAACGTTTCATGTTAGAATTCAGTGCTCATAACTCTTTTCTTTAACCAACTTGTTTTAGTAGCCATACCCAACCATAAATGAATGATCCCTTAACCATCTGAGGCACAATCTAACCTTATCATACCCAAACCTTTAGCTGCCAGCTAGGGGGAAAAAACAGACAAGAAAACAATAGAATAACACTGGCAATGAATGTTTTGCAGATAGTGCAGAGACAATATGTTTGATATGTTTAAGAGAGATGTTAGTCCAGGGAGATCTGTAATTAGCCAGAAAAAAGAACCCCTAAAGCCTGATAGCCACAATTTGTGTTAAAAAAATCTCATAATCGGAAACAAATTTATAATTAGATTCAGAGTGCCCTACACTTTCCTTTATGCCCCGAAATCCATTGCTCATAAAACTGTTACACTGATAGGTCATAGAAAAATGCCGCTCCTAACACCTCCAGAACTTGCCTGAGAATCATAACATTTACACCTTTTCTTTGGTATAAAAGTAATCCAGTTATAGAATACTGTACAGCCAAACAGGAAAGGCTAATGGTTAATGAAGCATATTTCAATGCTGCCATAACGTAAACATTTTTTAGTTGTAGCCCACATAAGAACTCACTGAATCCATAACAATATGCTTCCGGTTTGCCAACTGCAAGACAAAAAATAAGGAGGAGCGACGGATTCCATAAATATATAAATTTAAATATGAATTTGAGTGTTCGCGCAGAGCTGTCTTGATTTTGTCTGAGGAGGACCCTTAGTGTTTGAAAACCTCTGATCTATAGAATAAAGTAGGCAACTGATAGTTTCATATTTCTTGTGCAGTTGATCTAGAGTTTTGAGGGCTGTTAATTCTCCAACCATTTTAAATCCTCAATTCTGTTTCCAGTTCCCTCTCACCTTCAGGTTGTGCCAAGTCTCAGCAGAAGGAACCATTGATTCTGTTTTGTATTCAGCCGAGCAGACCACATGGAACCTCATAAAGAAACTTAAGGATGCTTTTCAACTAACAACCCCACATGACTGCCTGTAATCACATCTGAGCACTTTTTCATTGTTTAAAAAATACATATTTTTTCTTTCATCGAGCAATTTGTGACCGTGTTCTCTTGTGCCAGCTGGTGCATTGCTGTGGCTGGACAGGGGCCCATGGCTAACGGGGCACCCCAACATTTCAGAAATGTGTATGAAATAGTGAGGACAACATGAACGTGCAGGGAGTTCCCACTCTACACACAATGTGCATAGAACCCCTTGTTCCCAAGATATAAGCACAATTAATACAATTATTCTACTCAGAGAATAAATGAGTTTTTGATCCGTCACTGCAATCCCACACAAATAGCTCAGTTGAGATATGTTGTGAGATGATCAGCATATTTGTGTGTCAGTATGTGAGTCAGCACACCTGCACGCCTAAAAATCTCCACCCTTTTCTATGCAGCAGAATGTGTGGAAGCGAGAGAGGGATGATGAGCGTGAGTAACAGACGGAGTGAAGGAGAGAGGAGGGCGCTGATCCAACTTATGACAGCAGACTGCAGGGGAGGGGCTCTGTCCTGGATGACCTCTGCTGGTGCTGCAGCAGGTGATCACTCACTCACAACACACTCACATACAGATGTAATAGCATACTGTATTGGCATGTGCATGCAGTCACTACTAGAACATGTGCACACACTGACACACACATTTAGACAAAGTCATACTGACTCCATGTTTCTTTATAGCTCCAAGACAAGAAACTGTTTACCTTCCATTTCCCTGTGAACACAAGGAAATCCTGATTTTATTCCTAATTCATTTTTGCGTGTAGGCATCTAAATAGCACTCCGCAACAGGCATTCTCCTCTATGACAATGAGCCAAGAAACTTAATTACCACATCAGCTTTTTTTTGTCCCTTCATCCTTCTTCATTTTCTCCCCTCACTTATCTCTCTCCCTGCATGTCTCCCTCTGGGGTCCCTCTATATTTAGAGATTGACCTTGGAAGTTGCCTACCTGCCTGTTGAGAGCAGCCAGGCTGATGAGGATCACTGCTTTCATGATGAGATATGTCCTCACCTTTGGAGTAGAGTACTCTATTATTGATTCTGGATGTGGTTTCACTTTATGTTGTTCTCACAGCCTTCGAAAACAAGAGAGAAGAAAATCAATGACCCAACTGGTCTGGAGGTGTGGCTTAGCTTAGGGAGGAAAGTTGGGAGTATATTAATGATATCTATACTGCAAGAGTATGCACAGCTGAATATGTTTGCCATATGAAGAGATCTCCTTTACAATGAGGCTCAGCAGCATGCTTTGAAACATTAATTGAATGACGTGCAAATCTCCCCTAGCAAGTGTTTTCTTCCCACACTGCAAGCAGCAGTTAAGTGCAGCCTGTCTAGTCAGTTCAATCAAATCAACAGCTAATGTATATGAGCCCCAGTCTGTTGCCATTCTGTCGGTGGTGTGTGTCTTACTTGACAGGGACTTGTGGCAGCACCGTGTCAGAGCCAGCATACCGGAGCCTCGTTGAGGACGGCAACACCCGACCCCACAGAAATGATGGTGACAGGAGCGGAGGACGCAAGGGAGGACGGAAAAGCGAGGAAAAGGTTGGAATGACGTCAGGAAGAGCTCATACGCGTTGCAGAGAAGAGGCTTGGTGGAGGAGCAAGTGAGGAGACGAACACAGTCAGCAGGAAATGAAGTTAAACATGTGCAGAAAATGAAAATGAATGGAGGAGACGGGACAACAGAGGTGGAGAGGGTAGCAGATAAAGGTCACAGTGACAGAGTGATGAGTCATCCAGCAGAGCACAGCAGCATCTCTCGCTGTTTCACACTATCACCCTCTCCACCATCTGTTTGTTTTGACAGCAAAAACCGAGATGACTGGCAGCAGATCACCCCTCCAACAGCTAGAAAAAAAAATCTATTATGTCATCTGTGTCTGAATATGCTGCAGGTATTGTTTTGAATGTTTTTTTATTTGTGCGCCTGCATGTGTTTGAGTGTGTTTGTCTGAGATTGTTTTGTGTGTTTACATACAATACACATGTCTGGATGGGCAGTCCCACCTTGTCTACTCAGCTTGTGGCTGGAAACTGTAACTGATCAGCCAATCAGCATCCAGAATTAGTCAGAAGCACTAGCAACAGCATCATCACCCTTAGCAACCATCCTTCCCAGCTACCAATGGCATGGCTCTGCTACTGAACATGGAAATAACACATAACTGCAAGTCACAGAGAAAAATGCATTGTAGGTGGCAGGTGTGAGGGAAATCAAAAGTGTTATCTTATCTTCTATCATGTTTTGTATGTTAGGGACATTTGTAATCATTATTGTATTCATTTCAAAAGGGAGTGAGAGTCAACTGTTTTGGTTCACTCTCACAGTGTTGTTTGGCTCGGCTCAGCACCAACGGCAAACAGACAATTGTTTATTAATTGTGAACAAAGCGGATCATTTAGCAGTTAAAGATTTAGCACCTACGCAGTTAGTAGAGACCAAAAACAGAGCTGAGAGAGAGAATATTACCAGGTGGACACAAACACACCCATATCAACTTAAAGCTGATCATATGTCAATGTTGTATTGACACATTGTTTCTGTTGCCCCCCAAGTGACCCCACAACAAAAATAAAATCAGTCATTCCAACTTCCTAAAGATGTTAGAATATCCTTTAGTCATTAGTAAGTAAGTAAGATTTATTTATAAAGTGCTTTTCACAGACATTAGTCACAAAGTGCTTAACAGGAGCAGAATTACAAACATAAAAAACACAATGTGACCATTTGAGGGCCAATAATTTACATTTAAAAAAGCACAGAAAACAGAAAGTACAAAATTAAAACATAAAAGCAGGCCTAGGAGATGAGTTTTTACCCAAATGGCAGTCTAAACAGGTGTGTCTTGAGCTGATTTTTGAACAAGTTCACAGAAACAGCAAACCGTAGGGGTGCAGGCAGAGCCTTCCACAACCTCGGTGCTACTGCCTCAAAGGCTCGGTCACCACGGGTCTTAAGGCGAGTGCGTGGGACAGACAGATAATTTGACATGTTTGACCTGAGTGCAGGGGCGGGTGAATGAGAATGAAGTAGTTCAGCCACATATGTAGGAGAATTAGCTATTGCTGACACTCTGTGATCCTCTTATGCTGACATTTGTGTATGTGTGCGCGTGCACATTCAATCTGCTGTTGGCATCATCTCCACTTGGACGTGCCGTTCAAATGGAGTCCCTGCATGGTGAGACCCAACCCACATGGGCAATACCCCGATCCTCTTCCAGACACACACTCAAAACACACAGACACACAAAGTGACGCACGACCCACACTCGCCCTTCTCAGAAGTCATGTGCACATAAACACTGATGATGTGATTGCAGACAGCTTGATACCTTCAGTGCACCTGAAGAGGGCCGAGTCTGTTCTACAGTCTCTTCAACTCGCTCGACAACCTTCCCTTGTTGCTATGGCGATTTCCCTGGTGAAGCGCCATGGCTGGCGGTGAGCTTTGATGACGTCATAGGTATTTTTGTGATCTCAAAGGCAGATATCTTTCACCAACATGTATAGTAGTAAAGCCAGAGAGAGAAAGAAAAAAAAAACAGCAAAGAGCCAGGTAGATAAATAGTTTAAAAGGCGATACGGGTTGTCCATAATTGTGCTGCACTGATAAACATCTGGAGTATTTAGTCAACAACTATTACCACATATCCAATCACCTTAAATAAAGGCGGTTTGGTACTCGTGGACACACAATAGCCTAGAGATGTGGCAGAGTTATTAGCGAGCTGGTGGGCTCACTGGAGCAATAAAGCACACTTGCTCATACACAGGATGACAGTGTGATGGCTGTAAACATCTGTTAGAATGTTAATATTTACCTCCTGCGCCACAGAGATGATATGAAGTTTTCCACTGGACTCATACACAGCTCAGGTCTCTTTAGGGTTCAGCCATGCAGCCTAATGTGTGGCAATAATGTTCTCTTGAAATTGGGTATCACTATTTCTTTTCCAAGCCAAATTTCAATCCCTGGTGATGTTGCAGTTATTAAATCTGTCAGACAGAAATAGAGTATTTTATTTGTCAATGTTTATTGCATTGATGTTTGCAAATAGATGAAGTATACTCTCATAAAGAACTGGCCCAGTCACCCTGATACAGAGAGGTTCCCTTGCTCTGTCTGTTCAGCACAATCACGGTGGAGACTGTTGCTGCGAGCCAAACACCATAGGACTGTGTACGGCTCTGCATGAGAAACACTTATTAAACAGTGACAATTCAACAGCAGTGCCAACAGCATATTTATGGATGCTAATGATGCGATTATCTTGTGAAATTAGATTAACATTGAACGATTACAGCTTTTATAATGCCACTATCGTATTTGTCATGCACAGAATCACATTTTGATATTGTAAAAGCACTGAAATCACTGGATCTTGTGTCCTACTGTAAACAATGGCATGCTTTTTTCACCTTTATCCTGGTGAATAATGAAATACAAATTGAATAGGTTGCATCTATTAAACAACACCATACTGGAGTGAATGATAAGTGGATTAACTGTATAACATCCACACAGAGAAAGTTGTTTCAAATGTCTCTCGTCATGACATAATCAAAACATACAGTACTCACACATATCAGGCAAGAAGGTCTGTAATTGGACCTAGATATTCTCCAAAACATAAATGAGTACCATTCTCTCAGTAATTGAGTGAAAACAGACTGCAGCTCCTCCAAAATAAAGACAGTACAACTCATAATCTCTTTATATGGGTCGTGTTTAAGATGGCACAGAATAACACAGAACAAATACTGGCATACACAGCCTCCCCCTGACATTATTCTGCCCCATCTCCCAAAAAAATACCAGTGCACCCTGGGATAAAAGAGAGCCATTCACAGGCACATGGATATGTGTGAGTGTGTGTGTGTGCCTGTGTTTGTGTGTACAGTGCATGCATGTCTCTCTATCTTTCTCCATGTGCAGGTCAGGGGAATAGCTGCAACTATCACACACAGATATATATATATTTTTTTTTTTTTTACATATTAGCAATACAGAGCACAATGAGCTAAGAAAAAGGCATATGGCTAACAGTCTTTGATTTGTATCACAGTTTCATATCAGAAAATCCCGGTTGGCCTCAGTTGTTGCCACTTTTGACTTGCCGTAAAAGCTGTTTGTCAGTTATTGTCCGTAATGTCATATCATTACTCAGAAATATGAAAACAGAATGTGTAAAGTCCAGGAATTAAATGTGCTTTGCAAAATTGCTGGCTGTCCTTTTGGAGTTTATATAGAAAGCAGTATGGAGAAATGTCCATAACACAGTTCCAGCTGAATTCTGTCACTGCCTGAATCAGTCTCGATCTTTGATGGTTCCACTCACAGTGCGTTAACTTCAGAAGAGAAGCAGTCCGGAAACTGCAGCTACAAAGCTGTATTTAGAATATGTTATATGTCTGTTTTTAGTCATTCTTGTGATTGCATTCAATTCAGTGGTTGTGGGGGGGGGCTGGTATGCAGTCCATGAGGACAGCAGTTAGGAGGAGTGTAAGGGAAGAAAAATGGATCCAGTTGAGTTCTGTCTAAGCTCTTAAATTTAGCCAATCTGGCCCAACAGGAAGACCAGAGTCATTGTGCCCCTAAAGAGAAAAAAGGGTCACTACAGGTTAATGGGTAATCTATAAAGCTTTAAACTGAGCAAACATTTCTAAGAAAATATCAGTGAATGTTAGTTGAAATGTCACAATGTCACATTTATTTTTCTTATCAAATGGAGTCTGATTACCTAAATGTGAGGCAGTATAATTGCGGTCAGAGGTTCCAGAAGGTTTGTGCAGAAAAATGGAACGACCTTCACCTGAGAGAGAGTGAGAGTGAGAGTGTGTGAGAGAGAGAGAGAGATAGAGAGAGAGAGAGAAGAAAAAGCAAAATTGTTAGAGCCACACAGCATAGCCAGACCCATCAAACCAAGGCTGCTCCTCTTCTCCCTGCTTTCTCATTACCACTCGTGCAAAACTCAAACGAACTGTAAACACAGTTCAGACGGCGAGGAGAGGAGGGGAGAGGAGGCGAGAGGAGGGGAGAGGAGGGAAGAGGAGGGGAGAGGAGGGGAGAGGAGGGGACGGCAACTTTTGGATAAGAGAGTCTCCAAAGGTCCTGTAACAAGGGAAACATTTTACTAGAACTGTCCCCACTGACACATTTTCCATTAAGCTGTTTTTGAGTGAAGCAGATGTGCATCATAACTGCTCACTCACTGCAATTTACTCTGTATAAGAGCAACTAAATGTCTACACTGTAATAAACTTAAGAAAGAGGAGCAGAGGTTAGGAGAGGTAATTGGAGTTTGTTAAGAAACAAATGTGAGACTGGATTAAGCTTCAGAGATACACATTAGCAAAGGGGGGAAGGGTAAAAATAGAAAAGACGAATGTGCATGGTAAAGTGCCTTATTTTAATAAAATAGCTTCCAGACTGACCAATCCAGTTCAATGTTGAACAAGTAGCTCCTGTCTCCTCCATAATACATCTTGCTCACTGATCAATAGATCAGTGTTTCTCCTCACTGAAGCTTTTATGTGACCTAAGAAATGAGTAGGCAATTTAACTGATGACCAATACGGAGTTTTTCACTGGAAATATATGAAGTCAAGATCAGGGGTCAAAACGGAAAAGAATAATCAAAGAAGAGGTCATTCATTCTGTGGGACCTCTCACTTTGCCTTCAGGGTAAGTCAGTTAATGAGACCGCACTATTTTCACTCAACCATGACTGGAGAGGTAAACATATAGTATTTGTATACTTCCACACACATGTGCCCACAAGCACAAGTTCAAGTGCACACACAGTCGAACTAAATAGATTCAAAACATGGCTGCTTGACAGATTCCCAATCCTGCCCTTTTAAAATTGTATCTCCCTCATCTCTATTTGAATTAGAGTAGTTACTGTCAGTAAACCTATATTGCAAAGCAGTTTCAAAGACAAGAGTGATGTACAGAAAACATTATTTTCAATGGGCCTTCATCCAAATTCACACACTGAATCTACAATAAAGATGAATTGTTTTAAACATGCTAGTGATAATATGCTGTTTTTAGCAAATAAAATACAGGAAAACCCCTGAAAAGGACCACAATCTGCAACAGCTCAGAATGCAGTTAACAATGGTGTCAACCCAGAAGCTTTCGCTTCCTGCAGCCTGTTATCTCGTGGATATTTGACCTCTGTGACTCTTTGATATCAATGGCAGAGGAAGACAACGGTCACAAGGCAAGGTGAGCCACCTGATCTGTTAGGAGATGATGGCCACCAGGGAGCAGCATTGAGACAAGATGGGCCTGTTGTTGGTGCCCATGTTTATTTCATAGACCAAGTCAGCTGTATGTTAAATGCCCCCCCCACCCCCCACCCCCATGACACTAAACAGAAAAACCTACACACTCAGGCTGATGGAGCTGATGGAGGTACACACCTGCAACTTGTTGGACATCAGTATATTGTTAGCATTAATACAAGTTATGACAAAAAAAAAAATTGTCATATTTTGTGATATTGAGTAAAACAGTAATTGTAGGAACTGTTTGACCTGCACCTGTGAGGTGTAACTCAAACAGATACATTTATCTAGATACATATGACCTGCTTGAATTGCCTAAAAAACAAACAAACACTGGTTTCATGGCTAAAGGTAAAGGGGTAGTTCATACTCTTTATGAACTACCCCTTTACGTTTAGCCAGGGGCATGACAGGGATTAGAACCTACCAGTTTTATCAGTGGGAGAACAGCAGCCTCTGCTGAGCGACCCCAGTAGCGCACTCAAGACAGCCAGACACAAAGCGCTCCCAGTCCATTCATAATTCCTCACGCGCCAACTCTCCTTCCACTTCTCCCGGCTCATCGCCTCTGAGTTGTGCCTGCTTCATTTTGGGCGGGCAGCACAAGGTGGCAATTTGTAAACAGACCATCTTACTTCAATTTTTCTTTGTGTCAATGCTAAAGTCACTGAGTGAGCTTGTTGGTTGTAGTGGCGCTGGGCATGTCTGGTCGTGTATTTGTTCGCACTGTCATCAAAGCGTGATGACAGAACACTCTTATTAGAGACCGAGGACAAGCTTTTCAGACGAGAATCTTAAAATAAGCTTCCAAGCCACCTGGAAGGTTACTGTGGAAACAAGGGTGCCATGGCAACGGTGACTGGGGTTACCGCGGAAACCACCATCGCCATGGCGACTGCATCACAGCGGGCTATATTTGAGGCATCCAAAGAGAAAGCTACATCTTTGATCGTTGTGTGTGCATGAAAGAGGGCTGTGTTTCTCCGCACCAACGATGAGACACCGACAGTCGGCGTGCTCCTGTGTTTATATGGTGCCGTTTACACATTAAATAGCCTAGTGGGGCAGTCCATATCAAGGAATTAAAGGGGATTATTTTTAAAGACAGTAGCATTTGGACTAGACTTTAACAATAAAGGCATATCACAGAACGGTCTAATTGAGATAATATATGCAGAACTATGTTTTCAGACAATGTGTTTAAACACACATTTTTAAATGATTCTGAATAATGATTATGGCTATGACTGACGGATCACGACTCAATGCATGTTAATACAGCGTGAGTTTTCTTCGAGTAACATACATTTGTACTCATCCTTCACAGTTATAAAGCTTCTATGTTGTGATTAAAATATTGGCTATTGCACAATAACAGGCCTAATAATGGGAGCTCTTTCTCTCCAAGCGCGAAAGGAAAACAGAATTTCGAATTCAGATCACCGACATGGAACATCCTGATTCTATTAATGGAGCACAAAGCAGCGTCTCTGAACAGACAGGGATCGCTCTCTTTCTTTCTTTCTTCGTCTGATAGCGCAGCTTCTGTGGTGCGCAGCGACGGAAGCAGCTGTGTTTACGCACCACCCCTTCCTGTGTTCAGGGCCACGGCTCTATAATTGGCTACACGTCGGTGAAAATCTTTTTGTTTACATCCACACAATTCTGCGAGTTGATTTGCGTGGTAGTGAGGAAGTTGGGCGGCTGCTTGAACGTGCTGTTGATGCCATGCTCCTCTATCACCATATACTCGCTCTTGCTAAGCGAGGAAGAGGAGCGTGTCTTCTTCAGCTCCTCTGCGTCATTTAGCGGCTGACAGCTGCCCACGTGCAGGTACTGTGCCTGCTCTTCTCCCTCCGTCTCTCTGTGGTAGAAGTAGTTGAAATTTGAGACAATGACAGGTACAGGCAGGGCAATAGTCAGCACACCAGCGATGGCGCACAGAGACCCCACGATCTTTCCCCCGATTGTCACGGGGTGCATGTCTCCATATCCCACGGTGGTCATGGTGACAACAGCCCACCAGAATGCATCCGGGATGCTGCTGAAACCCGAATCTGGGTCGTCTACCTCAGCAAAGTAGACAGCACTTGAGAAGAGGATGACACCGATGAACAAGAAGAAGATTAGCAGGCCCAGCTCACGCATACTGGCCTTCAGAGTCTGTCCTAAAATTTGGAGCCCTTTGGAATGACGCGAGAGTTTGAAGATGCGAAAAACCCGAACGAGCCTGATTACGCGCAGAATGGCTAGTGACGTGGCCTGCTGTCCGTTTCCTTGCCTCTCTGCCAGCTCTGTGCCCAGAGTGATGAAATACGGAATGATGGCCACAATGTCAATAATGTTCATAATGTTTTTGGAGAACGTGGCTTTACTAGGACATGCAAAGAAGCGCACCAGCAGCTCGAAGGAGAACCAGATGATACACAACGTCTCCACAACAAAGAACGGGTCAGAGAAGGGGCTGGTGAAATAGGAGAGTGTGCCATTAAACTCAGGTGTAATGGTGATCGAATCCCTGTTATCGTCCCTGAACTCCGGCAATGTCTCTAAGCAGAAGATGACAATGGAGATGAGAATGACCAGGACAGACACTATCGCTATGCCCCGTGCGGGACCCGAGCTTTCTGGGTATTCAAAAAGCAGCCACACCTGTCTTTGGAATTCATTCTCTGGCAACGGCCGCTCCTCCTCCTTTATAAAGCCCTCATCCTCCCTAAACTTCTCCATAGCCTCCTCACCCAGCTCATAGAAGCGGATCTCCTCAGAGAAAATGTCAATTGGCACATTAACGGGTCTCCTGATGCGCCCGCCAGACTGGTAGTAATAAAGAATGGCATCAAAGCTTGGTCGGTTTCGATCGAAAAAGTACTCGTTCCTGAGAGGATCAAAGTACCTCATCCTCTTCTTGGGGTCCCCCAGCAGAGTCTCTGGAAACTGGGAGAGAGTCTTGAGTTGCGTCTCAAAGCGTAACCCTGAGATGTTGATGACGACTCTCTCGCAGCATTCGTGATCCGGTTCATATCGGTCCAGAGAGTGGTGGCCCGGGAGAGCCACCGACTCTTCTAGCATGTTGTCACACGCGACAACAGTCATGACGTCGGCCTCTGTCTCTATGTATCCGTGGTTCACGAGGTTGTCGCCCCGGGTTTTGGTTGCGCTCGGCGGGGGTGATTGCAGGAGGCTGAGGTGGTCGTCCATGCGCGGTTGAAGAGGCATTCAGGGGCGGCCGCCTCGCCCCCTCCGCGAACCCCGGTCACCCACAGCCGCCACCACAGCCTCTTCTCCTCCACCGTCTCTCTCACTTTCTCCCTGCGCTTCACTTTCACTCTCTACTGTTGCTGTTCCCGCCCACGAGGAACGAGCTGGGTTTATAAACAGGCCATCCACCCGCCCATGGCGCGCCAGCGCTGGGTACCTTTCCTTGTCCTCCGCCAATCGCAGGACGCAGCGATATACACAAGAAGCAACAGACGGGCGTCATTCAACTCCGTCGTTTGGGCGTGCCCGCCTCCATCTGTCCCCCTCTCCGTCTTGTAGACACGCGCTTCAGCACCCACACAACAGTCATATTTAAACAAGGTCATTGCCCACAGATAGGGCATTTTCAAATAGGCTACTCATAAATATATCAGAGCCTAATTCTTTTTTCCGGACATTCTTAAAAGACACACCAGCATCAAGTGTTAGACGATATCTTTTCTTCACCCAAGAAACATATTTGGGTGTGCGATGGTATAATTAAATATGTTTGGAAATGGACTATTGCACTTAATTCTGCCGTCGTTAGTTTATTAATTACGCACAAAGTGATGGTTGGAGTGACTGGCATCCATCTGAGACCTGAAGTTGCCCATAATGCCCTTAATGCCTGCGTCCCAAACGTGTGAGTGAAGAGGAGTAAACACGGCAGCGGAGAGAACAGCTCGATGTGAGAGATAGAAATGTGTTGTTCAAGTAAAATAAGACCAACTTTGTCGTAAAACAAGTATGATCTAAAGAAATACAAATTAACATGACATCAAGGAACACACAATCCATGTCATATTTAAGGGCTAATATTGTGAATGTCAGAAGGGAAACTACAGTACACAGCATCACTGGACCTGTGACAGATGTGATCAGATATAATCAGGAGAGAGAGAGAGAGATAGAGACCTTGCCTTTCCCATCTGAAACGTGACATTTTTTTTACTTTCTCGGATTATTAGATGCACTGTGCCATTTAGCCTTTCCAACCATTGTTTTAAATGTCATGATATTCAGCCCTAAAAGTGACAAGTATCCCCGAATGTATTATCATGATACATGCAAAAGCAAGAAATAGGACGTATATGTCATTTTAGCAACAATAAAAATAATGTGATGATACTTCACAAGCAGTTTGGGGAAGTATCAATTTCTAAACTGACCACAAAAAGTTTTCTTAGTCACCTGTTATTGCTCCAGTTGTCGCCTCTAATTGCTCAACTTAGTTGGCAAACATTTGTATTTTGGTTGCAGGGACTTTCTGCCCCTGGGGGTTGCTGTCCAAGGTGCTGAAATAAAAAAAAACTGTGAGAGTTACCAGGGACCACGAGTTTTTTATTTTTACAAAAAAATGAAATTCTCACCTGCAGGTGGAAATCATTTCCTTAATTAAATCAACCTGAATGGAAGGAGCCAAAGCATTACAGTAACTACACTAAAGCTTGATGAAGAAGACAAGAGGTCAGAGAAGACTTACAGACGTTAGCGGTTATCTGTAATCTGTAGCTCGTCAAGCTGATCATAAATGCTGTGCTCATGAATTATATATATATAAAAAACACCTGTGGCTTCTATTTCTATTTCCATTTTGACCTGAGTATTATAGTTTTTCACTAAAGCTGAGAGGTGTGCTGAAAACAAAGTGTTTCATTGGCTCCACTTTTTTAAAGATTTAATTTGGGGGTCTAGTGGCCTATGCTTAACACGCCAACAACAAGCAGGGGTCAAGCACAGCTCAGGACCTTTGTAGCAGGTCCTTGATCAGGGCTTCACAATCCATCCAGTGTTTTGAGTTACAGAATCTGCTCAAACCAAATTTTCTTTCTCATTAGCTGCCTGTTGACTTAACAGTTATCGCTTCATTTGTGGAACAGGATCATGTTTTGCCACAAATGTTCAAACAAACATTTTCCCATTTTCCTCATCCTCTTTGTTCCAGTATTCTTAAATCAGAACAATGAGGATGAATGGATAATTACTGTACATGTGTAGATTGTTCCTTTATGATAAGAACTTGATCACCTGCATGGACAGTTTGTGGAGAGGGGTTTCCTCAATATTTAGATAAGCCCACACATTTTCACAAGGTTAGAGAAAATAAGGACAATTCCCCAAAGTGAGGACATTGTGCTGGTCCTCGCTTTTATAAAGAGCTGCTCTGGGTTTGAGGATGAATATAGTCAGTGAAATGTCTTCATGAATAAATATTACTACCAAACACTTGTGTATGCTCCCCTGTGTGTGTGTGTTTAGGTTGGTAGGTGGTGGTGGATATGTGAGCCGAGAATAAAATGAGAGAAAGCATGAAAGTTGACTGGTTACCGAGCTAAATCTACTCCACAAAGAAAATACCAGAAATCAAGAGTTTCATAAAACCAGCTCTCTTTCAGTCTGCTCCTCTGATGACTATAACCAAAGGAGTCACATTTCACCTTCATTCTTTATACACCATGTAGTGCATGCAAATCAACAAGTGGAGGGAAGACAATATCAAAGGGAGGATCGGAGGAAAGAGACCTCAGGCTGATTGTAAGGGATGACTGTTTGCTGCTCATGAACATCTGCTTCCTCCAGATTAAATTAAATGAGCATTGAATGAATGGACTAATCTGAGAAGTCTCCCTTTAACATGGGCAATGCGTGGCAACACCCAATCTGACACATACAGTCACACACTAAACACACCCACACACAAAAAAAATTGTACTATACTTGTATATGGCATTTACTTACATTTATTCCTTGCAGGCAGGCATACCCTATAATGACTAACAAATCTTGACCCTGAAGTGTACATTTTAAACATTGCAACAGTGGTGCACCATTAGTGGTTTTAACCAAATGAAAGGTAATAAATAAATAATGTTATAACAAATAGTTCACCTTATGCAGACCAGCCTTTGGTTCCAGAAGGGAAGAGAGTCACCAGAGAGAGAAACAAATACAGATACAAATACAAAGGGGTATATTGCTGCGTTTCCACTACACTTGTTTAAGCTATTGCTACTAGCTACCTTTCACTAACTTAAAGGGGACATATAAGTACAATCTCCTATATTCAGTGATTATGCACACATATTTGGGTATTTTGAGTTCCTACTAACCCACAAACTGTGAAATAAGACAACCCAGCCCGTTTTTCAGATCAAAAAACATGATTCAACAATCCATTCAGATTTGGCTCCCCTTCTACGTCACATGCAGGCTCATTATCAGAATATACAAACGACGGCTTGAGAACAATATTCTCAAGCCATGCACCCTGAGACTGTATATAAGAAATGGCCGTAGTCATTGTGACATCACCCATTGGTTTGTGGACTGCCGTTTTGAAGCTTTGAGTTAGGCCCTTTGGCCGTCGCCATCTTGGATTACACAGCACAATTCTATGGTTGTCATAAAAATAAATGTATGATTAAATAGAAGAAATACAGAGGACAAAATTAAAATGAGATAACAAATAGGTTGCAGTGACAGTTCCCCTCTCTGGGTCTAAGTGTTAAAATTCTGACAATTCTATACCTACAGTATATGCATGACAATGACTGGTGAGGACTGTAACTCTGCTACATTCAGTGTAGACTCTGTTTTCCTATTGAGGCCACATTGAAGCTGTCTTGTATTAAAAGGGCCAGTCGGTCCACAGGGAAAGAGCTCAGAGACAGCCAAAGGGCCTTTTAATGTGGTTTTGACTCTCCATGTTAAATATAGGACCACCCCAACTCCCTTATTAACCTATGAAATTAGGCTACCCTGCACATTGCACTTGAATGCCTCAAACTGGAATGTGGCTGACTGAAAGGCATTGAAACAGGCCCAAAGAGCATGTGAGGGGGAAGTGGGCCATTTTGGAGGAAGAACAGCTCAGCTGGCTGAGGTCATGGACATCTGGTTGCACTTGAGAAAATGGGCTGGTTTGGATGTTTTGCAAGGCATGCACAGCAGCATCCATTCACACAGTTCCTGGAAAACGGGTGAAGGTAATGTCTTTAAGAGAAAACTAAGGGTGGGGATCATGATCATCATCTGGCAAACCTGTCCTAGCGTCTGCCGATCAGTGTTTATGTGGGGTTTTACTGTAAGCTCTGACCCCACAAGTCGATTTGCATTCGTTTCTCTCAAAAAGCATTTGCCTTCAGGCCATCGCCACAGGAAATATTAACATTTGCTCCATTACCACTGACCACACTATTGCCACCATACAACTGTAATGGAACATTTATTTTTGTTGTTTGTCTTATTTGTTTTCCTTGTATCTAATTAGGCTATGCTACTGCCCATCCAGCCAAGCCAATGATTTCTTTCCTCTTAGGGTGTTTGCGGGAGTTCATTTTTCTCTTCACAATGAGTCCCATGTTGATGACATGCCAATTTACTTGTGCACCAGTTGTGCTAGTTTAATAAAGTTGCCTCTAATAGCATAAAACAGCCATTCTAGTGGCTCTGCGAGGCTGTATTTAGGCACAGTGGTGCTTTGAGCTAAATGCTTACGTCAGCATGATGACATACTGTATATTCTGAAAGTATAATGTTTAACATGTTCATCATCTTAGTTTAGCATTTTAGGAAGCTAAAATGTTGGTGCCAAACACAAAGCACAGCTGAAGCTGATGGGGATGTCATTAGTTTGCAGGTGGGACAAATTAAGCTAATATTTTGACCTGATGGTGGCGCTAGAGACAAAGTCAGGGGATCAACAAAGACGGTAGAATTCATTATCTGGGAACCATGCATGTCTGTTTTGTGCCAACCCATCCTGTGGATGATGAGATATACCACAAGCTATGTGAAAACTCTAATGTGCTTGTGGCGCTAGTGGAAAAATCACAAGGTCACCAAAGTCAGTAGGATTCAGCCATAAATTTCATGGAAATCAATCCAATAGTTTCTGAGGTATTTCATTCATGGCCGGAGCGATGAACAGACATTAGCATGGCTGTGATGGTGCAGAGACATCCCGGATGTCTGTGTGGCTCTGGAAATAAATGTCCCTTGATCACATCTCTCTTGAGCTGTGGAGAAAGTTTAAGTGCTTCTCTGATTATATTCCCTCGGGAGAGGCCTTAGGGAATGACATGCGGACTAATGTCAGAGAAAGAGACGGACAGACAGTCATCTTTTATTCATTAAGGGACAGCGACTCTAATTTATAAGGTGTCTGAGTCATGCCATCCATTTAGCTACACAGAAAATTTACATTTGTAAAGTAACCTTTTACATTTTTCTGCAGTGTTTTTTTGTTTACAATGAAAAAGTTAATTCATGTTAGAAGTGATTTGCATAGCAATATTTTTATTGCTAATGAACTGGCCTAACTGATGAAAAGTGCTGTTGTGAGATTCAACATGAGTCTTTGTTATTACTAGACAACTAAATCCATCAGTAATATATACAATGAATTATATCCAGTTTCTAATCATTCCACTTTTGCAAGCAATGTCTTCCTGTTACTTAGCCAGTGACATGCCCTCAACTCCAACATCCTCTTCCTATCCACATGCACAGACAGTAAAAGCACACAGGGTTGCTGTAATCTCAATATTCAAAAATGAAGGGGAGGCCCATAAGGACATAGCACCTGTGTGTGGATGAATTAATCAACCGTTCATATTAGCATAACTATAGATATTAGGGCCAGAGTGCAGCTGCACAGGACAGAGGAGGCAGACAGGAGGAGAAGCAGAGAGGGGGAGAGGGCCATCTGTAAAACAAAACCTGACAGGCCAGGTCCTGCTGTAACCCCGGCAACAGAGAGAGGGATGAGGGGAGAGGGAGGAGTACGGCTGGAGCTCGGCTGGCTGTGGCACTCTGTTATTGTTTGAGCCTGATGATCATGTCTGCATGCTGAGCGGAGACAAAGAGATAAACAGATAGTGGCCGTAATTGACAGCATGCATGTGGAGCACCACACGTGGTTTCACCTAACCAAATCTACAGATAAGATCAGTCTGCTTGGTTCCACTTTTTTCTGTCTTGAAACAAACTTTGCCACTTAAAAGGCATGTGCTTTTTTGGGGTCGTAATGATAGGGTTTCTGGACAGTTCCTGCATGACTGGAGTGTAACAAAAGTATGAAGATGTAGCAGTAGGCGAAACGTATACATAATAGATACAGTTCCACCAGACTATATCAGCTGCAGCAGCAATGGAGCGGGGGCTTCCCTGCTTGACACACCAACCATCAGTTCCATTTCGATACAGACGGCTGAAGTTGCTTGAACTGAGGACTGAATGTGTTATCCATATTATAGCTCTGTAGACCAAGCAGGGCTTTGATGAATTACAGAGCCTTATACAGCACGTCTATGAATTAGAGTGTTTTCTCCGTGTTCTGCCCTGGACCCTACTGAGTAACCAAATCTTTCTCAGTCTGAAAAGTCACAATGAATTACAGTTACAACCATGAGAATAGCTGCTGCATAATTGCATTACACGACAGTCACTTCATTTGTCAGTCTATAAAATATAAACCAGTGTGTTCTGTCCCTTGGTGGCAGATCTGCAAATAACTGGGGAAGCCATGTTCGTGGGACTCTCGGGATTAGAAAAGCATTAATGTGAAAGCCCCAGCCTCCTCTCTTGACATTGCTCACACTTTAATTTCTCACATCATCTTCTCCTCCATGTCTCTCACCTCCACTCATTCCTTTCCACACCTTATAATCTTTTTCTTATCTGCTTAACTTTTTAACGTTCTGATCCTCTCCTTGGAGGCGTCTCCTTTTTTAGTCCCTGCTGCATTTTCTTTTTCTTACTTTCCTGAGAACAAAGGGTACAAATACACTATATTTTCCTTGTATATAATACTTTTAATAATACATTGCTTTTCTGCAATATGTCCTTATTTGACACTGATCTGAAAAAGTAGACAGAAGGGATAATTGGCCAAAATTATGCTATTAATGAAGAAAAAACTATATTAAAACTTACTGATTAATGTTACGCAATATCTTATTACGTATTTTGAAATTGCCACAGCAGCTCAGTTGTTTTTTATTTTTTAAATGCTTGGGTTGGTAAAAGCTAGAAGTAAAAAGCTTATGTTATAGGTTTTAAACAAATTACACCAAGAGGGGTATTTACCGATGTATAATATGTCAGAACAAACCATTAAAATCTCTTAAACTTGTGTTAACCATGTAACAATTTACCTTACTATGAAAACCTAAGGAGAGAAGTTCATACCCTACATCTAAGGGAACGGGCGGATCTGATACCTGGTGTGGACAGACACTGCAATCTGTCTGCCTAATATGTTTGAAAGCTACGAAAATACATGGAAAGGCGCTCCCTTTTTCTCAATATAATGTCAGAAAAAATCATATGTAGATGAAAGACACACTGTTTGTTGCAAATAACACCACATATTAATGTAAATCAAATTATTCATCGACCTTGTGGGTATACAGCTAACAAAAGCTTATACTCCAACACAATAAACAAGCTTAACATTCACAAATTATAGCCCACACCCAGAGTCCCATAAGTTCCAAAGTTTCTTTATTCAATTTAAATAGTCCGATGATAAATACTTATCTGAGGCCAAAAATAATATTTTTGACAGGTGGCGAGGCAACGCTGTTCAGTAATCTGTCGAACCCACGCTATCTCACCAAAGTCCGTTTAGCTAGTGGGTCTTTTCTTACAGTGGTCCAGTGAAGTTTCCCAATATATAATCCACAAAGTTTGATTTTGATCCTTTGCGGTACAATTGCCAGGAAATCGTGCTCCTTTCCCGCAAAAAACTGAGTTGCTTCCCCTGTCTGTGCGCTCCAAAGTCAGTAGGCTTCATTCTCTGGGGACCCTAAATGTTTGTACAAAATTTTCTGCCAATCCATTCAGCAAATATTGAGATATTTCCCGGGATAACTGAAGGTTATGATCTGCTTGATTCATTCTCAGGGGACCATAAGGATACAAATATTTCATTTCAATCCATCCAACAGCTGTTGAGATATTTCAGTCTGGATTAAAGTGGTGTACCGACAGACATACAACTGGCAAACAGACATTGCCATCCAGAGAGCTATGCTAGTTACAAAAACACACATGCTGCTACTTTCAATGTGAGACCTCTTTCCCACCTTGTAATGGCATCAATATGTGGAAGGGTCACTGAACACAATATGAATAGAAGCTAGTTGAAGTATACATACATGACAGAGGACTTTAAGGAGGGATAACATTCACTGTAGGCCACCCTTCAGCTCCATTTCCATATTCCTCGTTGGTGGCTTTCTCCCGCTGTGTATTTTACAAATAGATGAAAAGGGGAAAGGAAGGTGTTTGGTCCCCAGGGTGTGCGCATATGTGTGTGAGTGAGTGTGTGGTGTGTGCTTGAGTGATACCATGGGAGGTCGAATATCTTTTCAAAGCCTGCCTGGACTCCACAGAGGCCGAGGCAATAAGTCATTAATAGAACACACACACACACACACACACACACACATACACACACACACACACACACACACACTGTGGCTGGAGCTCCTTGGTGGCCTCTCTGGCCATACATCCTTGTTAAGTGGGCCAACCTGTCTTTGCCAACAGCAACTGTGTGAACACGCACTTTTCTCCTTAGTTTTCTTAGCTTCCTTCCATCTCACTCTTTACCTCTCAACATCACTGTATATGAATCGTGTGGCGTCTATTTTTGCAGCATAGCTACCAATCTATTAATTATCGGAGCTCTGCAGTACATCTTGTGAATGCATGCGAGTGTGTATGTAGAGGACATTTAAGGAATCCGTTAAATAATTGGTATTCCCCTTGAGCACGAGGCCATACAGGAAACTCTAGTCGTGCAGATTCAGCAGCCTTATTTAATGAATTTACTTTCATTAACATATTACAACACGCGTGACTAGCTAGATGTCGAGATAGGGCAAGAAAAAAATGTGTTAATGTGTTATGCATACTTAATTACAGCCTGTATGTAGTTAGGCGGTTTGATCCCTGGCTCCACTAGTCCAGGTCGATGTGTCCTTGGGCAAGACACTTAACCCCAAATTGCTCCTCCTGTTCCTGTGTATGCGGTGAATGGGTGTGAATGAATAGTTAGTCCCGATGGGCAGGTGGCACCTTGCATAGTAGCCCCTGCCATCAGTGTATGAATGGGTGTAAATGGGTGAATGATGACATGTAGTGTTAAAGCGCTTTGAGTGATCGGAAGACTAGAAAAGCACTATACAAGTACAAGTCCATTTACCATTAAAATATACTGTAACAAAGTTGAAATCTTCTGTAATTTACAATTTGTTTTAAGATCAATGGTCTGCTTAGTCTACACTTTTTCCATATTTGTTTATGTTTTTGCATGTGTCTTGCTGCATAATCGTCGTGTTTGCTTGGATGTTTTGAACCTCAGCTCTCTGTATTTTGCTGTTGTTGCCCTACACACCCTTTGAGGATTATATCTGCTGGGCCTTGCAATAGCAAGCAGCATGGTTTCCCTCCTGCTGCCAGACGCTTGCTGGGAGGAAAGTTTCCTGTCCACTAAAAGAGAATAACTTTTCAGGATTCAGGATTTTTCCAGCTAGTCCAGTGGCTTATTGTTTGACAGAGATATCTGCCCCACTGCTTCCCTGCAGAAACATCTGCACTCACACAAGGACCCTTGTGTGAGTGCACAAAAACATTTGTTCTCACGGCTGATGGGTTCATAGAAGTTTGACATAGGAATATGTTGGAGCAATCTACTAATAATATCCAGATTGTTTGAATATCAAAACATGACTGAGTATTTTCAATAACACCAAATGTGTGGAATACGTCAACTAGAAGAATATATGGTGTTAACTTAAGCATCACTCATCTGCATACCCTTCAGTTGCCAAAGTGATCGTTACTCCTTTTGTTTAGTACTGAAATTCTGGTTCACTATTAGATTACAATACTGTCATATCACAGTGAATAGTTTTTATATATAAAAAGAAGATTGTTGGTATGAGTGAAAAGTCCTACTGCTATACAACTTCCACCACTGAGTGCCTTTCAATGGCTGCAGATTAACATGCATGTCAGGACTGACACAGGAGCCACTCCAAACACCAGCTCTTCTCCAGTCAATACACACACACACACACACAATGAATGTGTAGTCTCACACACACACACGCACACACACACACAGTTCATGTTTTGTGTGTGTTTGTGTGTCCACTATTATGTTTTCCTCCATCTTTCTTTCTCTCCTCTTGCCCACCATTCACTCATTCATCAGGCTCATCTTCTTTCCATCTGTCTTCATCCCCCCATCACTGGCCTCTCTGAAAGGTGTTGCCTTGATAAATTATTCAGTTCTGGCATTTAGAAATCTCTGCCCTTGTGAACAGAGAGCACACATTTACATCTGTGTGTCATATAAGCCCTAACCTCAACATGTGTTGTATCCTCTCCCCACCAGTACTTGACATAGTGTGTTTTTTTCCTAAATCCATAGACGCTGTGGTTTCTAAATTAAAGGAATGTTGTTTTTTGAATTAGTGATTTACAAACTGAGAGACTACAAAATGTACAAGTGAAATCCAATCGATACCGGATGAACAATAACAGGGCATTTCTAGATTTTAGTGGCATGAAAGGATGTGAGGCTGAGATTTTAATACAATGTTCAAATAGATACAATAATCACTGACACATATGTTATGTGTTATATGTTAATTAGGGAAATAGATTCAGGATTAGTTTACATATTTACATTTTATAAGTAGACCTAATAAAAACAACAGTTTGTCCAGGAATAGTGGTCCTGAGAGTGACACAATTTTAATTGATCGGGCAAAATTATAATAAGTGAGTGCTCTTGCGAAACATCAACCAATTAAATGTCAGCAAGGAACTGAGTCTTTTTTCCAGGAGCAAGGTTGAAAGACATTAACAAGAGAGGCTGTAAGCAGTGGAAACAAAAGGACAGGAAGGCCTGGCACTAATTACAGTAAAACAGGAGTATTGGAGGAAATAGTATTTCCATCTGGATTGTTTAAAGGGGAACATTTTGACAGTTAATTCCCACCTGACGTAGTTGTCATGCAACTTGAGTTTTACTGGAGAATAAAGTCATTCCAAACAATTCCGGGGATGTCTCTCCTGCTGCAGCTTCTTCAACTAATGAGTGTAAAATAATTAGCTGTCACTGCTTTGTTAGTTTTGTAACACATATACACACAAATATCAACAGATTGCCAACCTGTTTCTTTGAGAGAAAAAAGAGACTTTTTTATTATCTTATTATCTTATCTCGTTGTCATTTAGTACATTGTGTGCCTGTGAGCCGGTGCTCGTTAATTAGACACACGATTGTTGTGAGAGAGGACACTGTGATGAAAAAACGAACCCAATTTCTTGCCGCTCCCAATAAAAGGGTGCAGATATGATTATACCAAGCATGCGCACACACACGCACACATGTACAGTGACACACACATTTTCACATGCACATACTGTATGCATGAGCACATATATGATTAGTGTCAGCTCTTGCAGTTCAATGATTTATCCCTCTATTAGTATGGGGACATAGACAAAATCTCGTCAGATGGATCCACGAATGACAAGACATTACGAACCCAGTAACTTGAATCATTGGAGAGACAGGCACTTCCATTAAAATAGAAAAACTTTCAAAACAGTCTAAGAACTTAGTGTAAGACAATGACTCCTGTATACTATTTTAGTGAGTGGCATCAAACTGAGATTACAGTCAGTACATCTGTGCTTTTCACCCACCTCTGGTGAACTAAAGACCACTGTCCTGGGACACAGTGCTAATTATATTCAGAGGAAGAGAAGAGAAGAGAAGAAGTAGAGAAGAGGTATAAAGTTAAAGTAAGTACAGAGGGTAATTTTGGTCCGTCTTAAGAGGGCAAAGGGTTAATAGCACTGAGACTGCAGAAGGCCTGAGCAACTGGAGGAATCAGAGCAAATAGAAACTGCACAAAGACCCACGGAGACTGGCATAGACATACATAATGTGGAGACACATACTCACTCACCACAGACCTCCCCAGCTATCCACTTTGACAGATGACTTCCTCGGGCGTCTAGGGGATGTGAGACAGTGTGAATTGAATTTCAGGGAGAAAAAAAGGGGAACGCACACACTAATGCACACTCACACACATGGCCCATGACATTGGCACAGTTAAGTCTAAATTACATTGTAGGTTCCCTCAATCTCTATAAGGCCGAGGGTCATTTTGTCCCCCATTATGCCTCTCCATCCTCCTTCCATTTTTCACCCTTTGTCTCCTCCATCTTTAAATTCACTTACCACTCATCCATTCTCCTCCTATTTGGAACTTATCCTGGATGTATTTTGTGTTGTCTTTCGAATGGGTGTTATTTTTATGGTGCATCCATAAATGTTCATATGGGTGTATATCCTGAGGGAAGACACTTGTTTTGAAATATGAAAAGAGCAATCTGTGACACAGGAGAACTGAAGTTGCAGAAACCATGATTGTTCTTGGGGAAGTAATTTTAGACTCATGTGGCCAGGAGGCCTCAGAGTCAAAATTCTGAGGTCATTTACATAATCACACTTTGGCTGAAGGCTCCATCACTGAGCATGTAGGTTAGATGGGGGAATACACCTGGGAGAAAGAAAATTCATGTAAGGCAAGCTGGATGTACAGCGGATCTTAGACTTCCTTTCCCATGCAAGATCCCCATCCTCCTCCTGTAACAAGTTCTTGTTGCACATGGAGCTGCAAGTCAAAGTCTACTAATTTTTACACCGTGTTTTTTATTCATATGCTTTTATTTTATATTTTGGTTGACTGTAAATATATACTCGAAACCGATCTCATGGTAAGCAATTAGCAAGACATTTCACCAACCGTTCCTCGTGTCATTAGAACACAACTTGGTTTTTTTTGGGTGTCACTCCTGTGAAATGGCTTCAGTGGTTCACATCAGTGGTTGCAGTTATGTTCATGCAACACAACCACTTAGATTTAGGAGAAACATCCAAGTTGGGCTTGAAATAACATGAACTAAGTAAAATATGTACGTAAACAACACAACATGAGGCTGTTCTCCCACTAGATCTCAGTTCACGGATAGACACTTTAAAAATTAGCATACTTCCAAGATGCATACAGCCAAAAATGTGACTCAAAAATGAAAAGTTTCAAGCTATAAAACCAAAACAATGAGCTGAAATACATTATAAAGCCCCTTAGAGCTGAGGAGAACTGCAGAGTCGGGTAATAAATCTCTCTCAATGTTTGTCATTGTCAAAATATTGATAGCAAGTAAATAATCCCTTGTTTTTCCAATATCATACACTATGTATGTGTCCACAAACAAAGGTACGACGGATATACTTGATATCTATGTCTATTAGTACAGCCATCAGGCTAACTAAAGACTACCTGAATCTCTTCTGCTCAGCCCGGTGTGAACCTACAAAACAGTGACCTTCAGGAGGACAGACCAAAGAGGGAAAGAAAAAGTACATGGAATCAAGGAGGGAGGGGAGAAGTAGATTAGAAGGGTGTGTGTTTTAGGGGAGGCGGTCATTCCATTAAACTGCTGACTCCACTCTGGCCTGTGATGGCCTTTACCATAGCAACAATGCCTGATGGAGGTATGTTAATAATGTAACAGATGGGAGAATTAAGCTGCCAATCAAAGCGATTCAGTCCCCACTGCACTGAGTGAATTATTCACCACAGGCACTGATTAGAACAGGGAGAGGAAGTGAAAAAAAGAGGCTGACAAAGGTGTGGAGAGTGTGACAAAGGAGAGTGATGTCACTCGGGAGGAGAGGAAGAGAGCCAGACAGAGAGGAAGAAAGAAAGGTATTCTCCTGTTATGTAACTCAGGGGTTGAAAAGAGCGGTGGGTTGTGGCTTATTTCAAACGGCTAAAGACAAAATAACATTATTGTTGAATGGCTCTGCTGCAACATAGTGTGCTGCCCCTTTCATGCCTCCGTATATAGTAAACTGTTCTGAAAATGTAACGCCTTGTTTAAGCTGATTTATGTCTGAACCTTTTCTTGACAGCTCCCCCGTTTCTTCTCCGTTGCATGCTCTGACAGCTGTGAGTAAATGCTGATAATTCAAAGGTGAAAATGCACACTTCTGTATGTTCACACACACACACACACACACACACACACACAGGAAGCATATATAAACATGTCATCTTCTTGTCACTGACAGGAATGCAGATTTGACAACCAGCTGCAAACACTCTAAAGGACAATGACAAAATATGGTTGATCCCTTTTCATCCGATTCAGTCACAAATTATTTTATTTTCTGATCCCCTCTCTATTTGACTCTGTCCCTCAATCACACGCCCACACGCACACCACTTCCTGCCTTTTCAATTAGCAATGCTTGAAACACGACGCTTCCCGGCAAACCTTTAGTCATTGGGATGCAATTAGCAACTTTAATACATTGAGCTCATATATAAATACAGCCTTTATCACTTCAGATATAGCAAAAGGCAAGGCAGGGATGGAAAGAAGCTGATAATTAGAAGCCCGTGGCACAAAAGGAAATGTGCTACATAATCATTTACATGTGCGTGCACACAAGACAGACATGCAGGAACACACACACACACACGTTTTGCAGAGGTGAATTCAGCTCAAAGTTCACCGCGTTCTTTTGATTGTCAGATCTTCAGGATTGCTCCACAACAGTATGAGTTGAAAACAATGGAGATGAGTATATTTCCGTCAGGAAAAGTTAAGTTATGAATGATCCAACCAGGTTCATCAGCTTTTACCTTTCTGGTTAGCTCTGTAGTGTACATCTAACGCAGCATGTGTGTGAAAACACACCCGTCCATATGTGCAGTAGTGGGAAACCAATCAACCAGCCAGCCATTCCTTCATGACCCAGTTGACTGTTTTTCCAGGATTGTGGGCGACCCTCCGGGATGGAGCACTGTGGGATGAAACATCGTTTTTCCACATGCCGGTTGTGTGGGGGTGAGTGTGTGTGAGAGATAGAAACAGAGTCTGCTTGTGTTTGCATATGCATGTGTGTGTGTGCGTGTTGAGGGTGGAAAGACACTGCTGAGCTTTGTTTTTGTCATGATTACACATGGTGGAATAACACCTCAGGCAACCAGATGGAGTCTCTCTGTAAAAGAGCATACACAATGAAGTTCATCTTTGAACCATTTATTCACTTTAAGAATGGACAAACTTTACAGCAGTGAAACTGGCTCGCAAGAAGCCTTTATTTGAAAAGTTTAGAAAAAACATATCACTAAAACAATTGGATGCATAAGATGTGAAGAAATTCCCAACAACTTGTCCCAGTCACATATTATTGATTACAGATAAAGATAAACACAATGATGAACCGATGATGAAAAATGTACATTGAACACATGACAGTTGACTAAAACTGCAGTTTTATCCTTTCAACCTCCTTTAAACCTCCTTCAAGTTAATGCAAGATCAATATGATCAACAAGTACCTCGCTTACCTCCCATGTCTTCCAACAGACATATTTAGCAGATCGTCTTACTCGGACGGGTTTGGGCAGATGTAACACAGCTTTTTTCAAAAGGTTTTGTTGCAGTATTTGATATTGATAAACATGCACTTTGCCTTGCTGCAGTCTGGGAACCAGCATGTTCCATCATCTCGTTATACGCATAATGTACCTTTAGTCATTTCCCTCTATATGCCAAGGAGCCAGTGCTTAAGATAAAAGACCCTTAATTAGATGAGATAGTCTGTAAAGCCACAGCAGCTTGCTCATTACTCAAGTACCTGCACTCCTGTTACATAGAGAGCACATTTACAGGATGCCTCATGTTAGGGTAACACATATATCTGTGTTTGTTCTGCTTCATAAGTGTGACCTAGTGAACAACTCTCCTGTTAGAATTGGGCCATTAATAAAGTGATAAGACGCTCCATTAGTGAAGGTTATGACAACAGGCCGAAACAGCTGAGCATGATGTGCATCAATGTGTACAAGCCGCGGTTTAACATGGGGGGGGGGCTGAATGTCACTGACACAATGTGTGGCGTCTGTGCGGCTGAGCCAGTAACCCTCTCACTGAACTATTAGCACAACATCTTAAAGAGACTCCTGGGAGATCAGCATCTGTAGTTACTGCTGCCCTAAACAACAAACTGGCAACTCACACTTCACTTCCTAAACAGCTCATTTAAAACATTTAGGCTAAATACAGCATGGCACTAAAACAGACATGCTCAGTCTACAGAGTTTAATCCTCGTGGCTCAAGAAGACGATCCGGGGCTTCACAAACCACAAAGGCTCAGACTGACACTTAGATAAATTGTTGCCCTTTTTTTTTTTTTTCAGCTACCATTTTTCACTGAGATCGACCACTGCTGCCCCCTAGTGGTCTGAATGAAACTGAACAGGGAACCAACAGTAAAGACAATAAGTGGAAAGTGCTGCACATGCTTCACATCATAAAAACACAAGAGAAAATTTGAAACACTAACGTAAAACAAAATTAAGAAATTAAAAACGGAGGGAGGAAAGGTAAGTAGAGGAAAAGGAGTATTCTTTTTTTTTAAAGAATGAAAGAAAAGAGATATAGCGGGAGACAGCCCGCCTTTGTACTCTAGTACAAAAGAGCAGACAAAGAACCATAGACACCTGATCACCAAGGCCTTGGACCAGAGAGAGAGAGAGAGAGCCTGCAGGAATAAAGAGCGAGACGGACGAGGGCATGGAGTGCATTTGAGTGTATGTGTGTCTGTGCAAGTGTGTGTGTGTGTTTTATCTGGGGAAGAGGTGAAAGCCAAGAAACAGGTCCCCATTGTGCAGTATGGGGTAATGAGGGAGGTAATGAGGGTTTGGGTTTCCAGAGCTGCCCATTACAGTGCACCAGGCTGCTCCCGAGAGAGCCAGGGGATCGAGAGAGCAGAGGAGGGGTGGTGGGTATCAATGAAGATAGGGGAGCTCGATCTAGATAGCAGTCAACAGCCGTCTGTCTCAAACTACCACACAGGGAGTCGAAGCGACACTGTGGATTTTGATAATGAAAGGCAATGGATGATTATGATTTGACATGTTGAAGTATGCAAATGTTAAATATTGCTAATTGCATGTTTCAGTAAAATTTGAAAATGACTATTTCCTGCAAATGATGTTCCTACTTTGGGTTTGATTGGCATATTTGTTTTCATAGCGCTTCACTGTAGTATTATAAATGACCACCTGAGGGCAGCAAACAACACTGATGCTACAATGTTTCTTCCCAAACTCTGAAAATAAGATATTATCATTATCATATTATGGACTATTTATTGATTTACCACCATAGTTAAGCACACGCATGTGCAGACACAGAGCAATACTTTTATACTTGTAAATACCCCCTGAAATACTAAGATCGTCTACTTATATGCCATTACAAGTAAAGGTTATGCACTCAACAATGTACCAAAAGCATCAAAAGTAAAAGTACCAACGATGGAGCAAAATTGGATTTGTATTAGTGATGCATTAATGTGTGAGCAGTCTTCTACTATTAAACCTATTACAATGCACCACACATAAGCTCATTTGTTGTGTGAAAAACTACAATCCGCCAAGTAACTTGTAACTATAGCTGTCAAATAAATAGTGGAGTTAAAAGTACACTCTCTCAAAGAATGGAAAGACTAAAGTATAGGTAAAAGTACCCAAGAAATTTACTTAAATTAAGTGTTTAAGTAAATGTACTCTTCCCACCACTGCCAAAACTTAACAATACCTGATTTGAATTTTAACCTTAAAAAGTATTTTGAAGAAGTGAGAACTGGCCAAATTGTCATAAAGATAGGCAGACAGAAACCAGCCATCTTTATCCTCATTGTACAGGAGATGACACAAGGAATGCAAACATGCCAGGGTTGAATTGAACAAATGCACACACGTATGTGCAAACACTTTGTCACTTTATTGTGTGCATTTTTACTTTAAGACAGAGCTGGAACTTCCTCTTCCACTTTAATAGCTAAACAACCACTATAATGCAAACAGTATATTTTGCCTAATCTGACATGCTGAAATCCACGGTGGAAAAAAAAAAGACATTATTAAGTAGGTGAGGAGAGATTCACTCTGTAATACATGTGTACTTTCTGTCTGTATACACAGTAAACTAGAAAGCTGTCATCTTCAGGAACAAGTCTGTAGCCAGTTAGCAGTACTGGCTGGGAAATAATGGAAGATTCAACAGCAGCACTGGCTTTATACAGAGGTTCATCTGCCCTTTAGTATAATCAGTTCAGCCACATGAATTCAGTAGTGACTCTTTATGGCTTTAAAGTCTCTCTCATCTCTGTTCCCTAAAGGTGTGTGTCTTAGAGAGCTTTACTAACCCAGCTTTACAAGCGTTTGTCCAAAGACACAAATACCAGCCGATTCATCTCAGTGTGTGTATCCATCAGAGCTGTAAAGCCTTGGATGTCACCTTGTCATCCCCCGGCTTGGTTCTCTGACTGTTTAAACTCAGGAGACTGACACTGAGACTGGGGCAGAACGAGCTAGCAAGTGGAATGTAAGCATTTGGGAAATGTGAGAACTTGTCTGCGACTTGCACTCTGTGTGCAGTCTGCAGCACTATTGTGGTCTGTGCCTCTGCTTGTGTGGGTGCGAGTAGTCTGAAACCTAAAAGTATACCTGAATTGCTTTACAGAGATTCTAGTTGCTCCTGGTGACCATATGAACATAATACAGCAGTGATCCTGGGGGAGTCTGCTCATCATTTTACAGTAAACAACCAGCTCCCTCTCTTGCTACATTTGTATTCATATGTTGAAGATGAAAAAGGCCTGGAATGTGGCCTGGGTTAGAAAGAGGTGGTACAAAAAAAGGAACACCTTTGGGTTATCTGGCATCTTGCCATGACATTTTCCATTGCACTTCGAAGAAGACTGTGTGCAATTCATTATATAGGGATAACATATGTGCACGTCATCACATGTGGAGACTCGTCTTCCATATGGGGACAAGAATCCAGTCCAGTAACTATTTATTTTAGTGTCCTGGTTTTATATCTGCTTGTGTGTGCTTCTATCTTTGTGTGGACTAATTTGAGTTTTAGACCTCAACAGAGAGGACATTTTTAGCAACAGTAACAGTGTCAGTTGTTTGGTCCACTACTTTGGTCCAGACTAAAACATTTCAACAACTATGACATGAAGAGTCATACAATCTTTCAAAAATCTTGTCAAAATCAAGATTTGCCCAATACTTTGGTTTATGACCAAATACATCCAAAACTAATAACATTCCCATCAGCCTCAGCTGTACTTTGAGTTCAGTCCTGACTAGTAAATGTTAGCATGCTAAAACAAAACATGGCGAATGTGGTGAACATTACCTTCTAAATATCACTCTGTCGAAATCATCATTGTGAGCATGTTAGTACAGCCTCGCAGAGCCGCTTGGCTGTAGACACTTTGTCATGTTGGACAGTGAGCGCATTCTTGCCAGTCTTGACTCCTTCAAAGGGCTGTTTACAAGTTAAGACTTGGTGTTAAGGTTAAGGTGAGAATTAGATTTGGGTTAAGGTTAGGGTTGGGGTTATGCATGCAGCTCTGATGGTTAAGGCTGATTGGGAATGCATGTATCAAGAAGGGTCCCCACAAGTATTAAGTAATAACAAGTACAAGCAAAACATACCTTTAATAGGAGGACAGAAGTAAGGTTTTATCAATCATAGTTTCGGCATGCATTGCTGTGCTGAAGGTAACACTAAAGTACACATCCCTGACCTAACAAAGTGCGCTGTTGATCTACCCACTGCATAACAACGTCCACACACGTATACATTTTTCCACAGAGAACTACTGCGTAGAACAATGTTCCTCCACAAAAACATCAACAAAATATGATCCGTCTGTATCTTTTCTTTCATTTACCACAGCTGTAATTTAAAATGAAACATGCCACTGTAATTGACCACAAAACAAAAACTAAATTACAGTGTAGACTAGCAGAACCATAGTTAAGCAGAAAGATTTGAAAACTCTCAGAATACCAACCTGAAAACAATTACTGGGGGCAGCAGAGAGAGAACAGAAACAACACATATTTCAATAAATGGGTACAGTATGTAGCTTTTTGGCCACTGTCCATACCACCTATATTCCCCTGATGGCTTTCATTTATGTAACTCCCACAGTGAAGCCCAACTGACTGGCTTTGAGCTATGAGGCGGACTGGCTGGACAAAGACTTTAGGGGTTTGTGATGGTACAGCTTGATCCAAAGGAATGAATTTATTGTCAATGTTCTCTGGGAAATAACTCAAAATTCTTTCATTGAGCAGGGATTTGAGCCTCTTCCCAGGTTGCATATTATCGTGTTTTTTGCTCTTTGAATGAATTCTTAGAATGACTCTACACTGTGAAATCCATGATTAGCCAATACGCTCCAGATGTGTCTGCAAGTTTAGCTTCGCCGTAAAATTTTAGCTAAAGAAAAGACGGCAGCCTCCCTGTCAGCCTATTAGCTCTTAAATATACCCTCGACACTCGAAGCACACACCAGCAGCCCCACTGCACAGCTCCTAGTTGTACATTTCCTTCTCTCTCTTTCATTCTTCTCTTCACACACACTGTTTGGCCCAGGTCCCAGTCATGCTACTCCTCCATTAGGGGTCCTTGTGGCAGTGGGGCTGCCCTATGAAATGCCTGCGTCCTGTTTGATCCCATCCTAGATTTCAAAGGGAAACACCTGATCCCCACCCTGGGTGAGGTGGGTGCGGTAGGAGAGGGGTGTGCATTGGGGAAGGACAGTGGGCAGGGAGTACAATGTTTGTAATAGATGGGTATCGGCAGAATCCTGGTCCCCTCTCTCTGCCTGTTTCTCTCTCCCATGGATCGTGTTTCAATGGAAAGGTAAAGCTGGACAGGCAGTCAGGTGGGCTGGGGTTGAGCTTGTGGTCTACTCATATGTCAAATCCTCTGCACGAGGGGCCTCATCTATGAACTGCAGATTTGTGTGTATAAACGGTAGCCTACCTGCCCCAGTTCCACGCTTAAGATTTTTCAATTAATTCTTACGCTTGAGAAAGTGTGTACACTAGGTGTGTGGGTGTGTGTTGCATGGTTTTAGTATAGTTCTATATTTGGAGTTATTATTGCAAACAAGTTGGTTTTACGTTTCATGTTCATTTGGATTGTGAATCAAGGTGATGCAAAACAGCTGATTAATTGGCCCACACCCCACACAGGTCAGGATTGGCAGATTTGTCAGTGTTTATTAAGGGTTCAGAAATGAAGACAACGAACAGGCAGGGGGGAGAGACACGAGGCTGTCCGGGGACCCTGGAGAGTTACACACACCACAGAGTTTGGACCGCAGAGTTAAAGCTGTTCCGCTGGAAAAGTGTGCTGATGGTAGACGGGGTGGCAGAGCGGAAATAAGGCCGGAGACGAGGTACTGGACGGAAAGCCATTTGTGTGTGCCTGCGACTGAGGGTGCTTCCTTCTCTTCTACAGCGGCTGCAGCAGTTCGAGTATAGCAGCACCGTGGTGAGGACGAGACACAGAGGATCCAAAATTTGAGAAGCCAAACGGAAACGGTCAATGGGAACCCCCCGCTATATACCCCCTGGAACATAAGTAGACCACTCCCCTTCCTGAACAATTGTATGACCCAGTAGAGTCATTTGGACTCTAGAGTCATTTGTATTTTGCTGAATTAACCCTTATCTACCTGGGTACATTTTAGTGGTTTCTGCCATTTTAATACACTTTTTTTAAACCTTTGTCCTTTTTATTTTCGTTTTGGACTTTTTTTTATTCTGTGGTATATTTTATTAAGTTTAAATAAATTATTTAAAGTCCTCCCGTGGTGCTTCATTTTTTCTTAACAGTGAATTTACATTTTTATTCCTGGTACTAAACAATAAGGTCAACAATAATATCTCATTCCTGTGTGACATTAAACTGTAATAACAGTAATTTTCTGAAATTAGACTTTCACAAGGTGACAGGAACTTCAGTTTAATTTGAAAACAAGAAAAAAATATTCTTTGGTGAAATTGTTGTTTTTGATACGGTGCCCCACATCTCTTTTGTGAACTGCTTTTTCCATCACTTTAAAGCACTAAAACATATTTTGTCAATCGTCTCCATAATATTAATATTAATGTGATACTACATGAGCACACAATTTCCTGCAAAAGTTGGCACAATGTGGGTTTTCACATGAGATTTCTCTCTGTATGAATGCCAAGTCAAATATGTTGCCTCGGCTGATCTCATCTTTGACATCCGTCTTCTTATCTTTCTCAGTTGCTGTATGTTTTAGACAACAAGTCTATTGACAGAGTTGCATTTTGGGGGCATGGCTCATTCCATGAAGACATCCAGAGAAAGTTGGATGTACAATGCGAGTGATGATTGCTCATCGGTGTGTGCACGCACACTAAATACTAACTTACTTGTGAACAGGCAGTTCACAGATTTTGAACTTGTTTGACGTGCGTTTTGATAAATAGCTCTGATCTTCAGTCAACAATAAACTCTTATTTACAGCTTCTCTCAATCATCCAATTATCTTTCTCCCTCTACTTCTGTGTCTGTTGCTGCAGCTTTTCTTTTTATATTGTGCATTTTTTCTTTCTCAGCAATTTGTCATTGCGTGTGAAAAGTGTTGTTAATGAAATTCTTGAGTCAGCGCAAGGTCAGGTTGGACCTGTTGTAAACGTGGACCCTGGGGGCCAAATGTGTTCAGGAGCAATGGTAGGAATTCTTACAGTTCAAACAAAGGCCCAATCCCCTTCCAAGCAGGTGGAATTTCTGCCAGCGGATGCGGCTGTTTTGCACTCAGGCTTTATGAATGTGAAAGGACTACCTTGGCCCTGATTGTTGACACAAGGCAGTAATCTGAAGTTCTGGCTTCATCTGTCTGACATGTAAACAGATGATTAACACGTGTTTGTTCAGACACAAACACAAATTGTGTGCAATCATACAGCATATCCGCTACTGTACCCATCAGAGGTACAAGAGAATGTTTATTACATTGTTTTGACATTGACATTCAGAAGTTTGAGTCAGAGTGAAACTCCACAATAGTTATAAAACTAAAAGCAAATGATGAAATTTGTAAGAAAATGTTTGACACAAATTGTTTATCTCAAAGTCTTTCCCTGCCTTATAAAGCAATGGAGAAACCTTGTCCCTTGGTGCAATGATGAAGGCAAGTCCACTGATGCATAGCTTACTGTTCTAATAAACTTAACTAAATTATATTTTAAGGACCGACGAGTGTTCTAAAAGAAACAGAGTCCGAAAGAAATCCCTAAAAAGTCCTTGATTTGTGCTTTTGGTTTCCAGCAATCGGCAGCATACACCAAAGAAAGTCCTCCAATAATGTATTCAATTGAGACATCAGAGGACATAATACATTTCTATATACAGAAACATATTTTAGCCAATGTTAAGAGCTGTAAGTTTGAATTTCAGTCTGTAGAACGATCCTGAGAATCTGCAAAATTATGACTCCTTTCGACTCTTACATCCCCCATGCGTCCATAAAACGTCTGGACAGCAATCAAGTGGAAAACCTCTGATGCAAGATGCTTTGTGCACATGTGTGTGTGTGTGTAAAAGGTAAATCATGCACGGTCAGACCCAGAGGTGTCTCTGGGGCAGGTTGCACCACTTTGTCACAGAGTCAAAGACTCTAAACATGCACCTGTGTCTGGAGCTGTTGCCTGTAATGTGCACACAGCTGTAAAGTCAGAAAAAAAAGAGGATGTGTAACTGTAGTTTTCATTTTAATCAATATTTATGTGCGGCACAGACGCTGGCTTTACATATTTGATTTTGCAACAAGCAGCCATGCTAACTAAATGGTTAAGAAAGTAACTTTCTCATGAGATCCGCGGTGGTCTATATGCTTTTATTTATGGTGAATTAATGAAACGCACAGCAGCTCATTATGTGAGACCTTTACAGCATGGGTTTAGTCATCAGCAGCTAACACCTTCCATTTGTACAGTATGCATGCTCTGTTGCACGCATGCAGAAACACACACAGCATTTCCTGAAAGGCTAATGTCACATCAATTAACCTGAACCCACCGAGCAATTCAAATCTATCCATTTGAAGTTACATTACATCACCATCAAAGTCATTTACATTGTGCTCAGGCTTTCTGGTTTTGGCAGCAAATCTCCAATCAATTTCCATATCTAGTACCCACAAAGCAGTAGGGGTTTATGCAGTTCTGCTTATTTAGCTAAATTGGGCAGTAATGCCATTACTGTGAAACAGGCCCGCCTTGCAGCTCCTTACGAGATCTCCTCTGTCATTAGCGTTGTAGTATAGTTTATCACCACAGTCACACCTGAAAGCCTTATGGTAAAGCATGATATATCCTGCATATTCATTACAGCAGTGCAAAACAATTTGGACACGGTGTGGGTTAATAAAAGCGTGATCAGCAATAAGGACAAACAGATCTGTCTCTCTTTTTGGGGTTTTATGGTGCTGCATAATCATGCCTTGTAAACAGTTTATCCATGCAATGAAAAGGTAACGAGCCACACTGAACAAAGAGCGATGTGGGGTTAGTTTTTCCAAAACAAATCTCATAATTTGCCAGTATGGACCATGTTTATATTCACTTTAGCCTTCCGAGCCCTCATCGTCTCCCCTCATCTTCAGCCACATTCCTCCAGATGGGACCGGGTGTGTTTGAGTCTGCACTCCAAGTTCTTGTGCAACTTCAGCTTATCACCTGGCATATCAAAAGACATGATTTTCTTCACGCTTTCAGAGTCAAATGGGCTTTCTGGATATAGTCCGCCGCCCCCCCCCCAGCTCCGACCCGTGTTAGCATTTCCAAATTGAAATTTAAGCCCGCAGAATGTCATGCAGCAATACAATGCAGTGTGGTAGCCATGCTGTGCTCAGCATATGTGGGCAGGATTGTTTTACAAGAGTCCGATGTTTTATTTAGCATGCGTCAGTTGTTAGTGGACTGTGTGTGTGTGTGTGTGTGTGTGTGTGTGTGTGTCTGTCATGAGGGCATGCACCCGTGTGTTTAAAGGAACATGAAGGAACACTAATCAACAGTATTATAAATGTGATTGATGAACTCTGGCGGATTACTGCAGCCGAAACTTGCATGGGCCACATTGCTTTTGAGTGTGTGTGTGTGTGTGAGTGTGTGTGTGTGTGTGTATCACCGTGTGCAAGCTCAGGTCTGTGTATCCATATGTGGATGATACTTTATTCAGCAGGTGTCACTGCCCCTGGTCACACTCATCTGAACATGAAGACACACAGATGCAACCCAAAACCACAGGCTTGGATGCTCTCTTGTAATAACCCTGACATCATTAAAAATAAAGGGGGGAACACGACAATTACCTCCTATTAGAGTCAGTCTTGCTCAAGCGCACTCAGTCTGCATTGAGTACACGGCCATGGCTGGTGGTTAGATGATCTTCTGTATAGACAGATTTGATGTCAATTTCAATTTGTATTGTTTATTTTATGAAAGTAATATTGGAAAATAAGCTATCAAGGTATGTCTGGACTATAGTGTGTCTCTAGACAGGACAACTGTGTAAATATGGAGATAACCTGAAAGCTTTTACATTTGAATCTTCCTCATCGGGAATACATAAATATAATGAATTCAAGATGTAACCTGGCCATAAATGTTTTTTACAAGCACATGTTTCATCAACATGTTGACCAGCATACTCAAAGCAGGAATCCTATCAGTGAGCTGATTTCATAGGAGGGAGGAAGTCATTCGGTCGGAAAGCTGTGCTCTCTGGCCAAAACCCTACTCAGAGACGAATCTCTGGGTTACATTAGCTCTGATCTTTGTTTATCTCATCGTCTACTTCAAAATTGACTGTGACGGATGCTTGTCTCTGGATATATATATACCTCTTTTGGTGTGTTAGGTGTCTGTGATTTTCAATTCCACTCGCTTTTATCACCATTTTGCCTTTCACTCTTGCACTCTTTTCCTAACTTAATTCCTGCTATTGATAACTTATTATGCTTTAATGTATGTCTTCACTCTTCATCTTCAAGCAAACTCAAGGTCCGTGCAGCCAGATTATAAAATTGACCCTAGAAAGCCATTTATGCAGGCTCTCTAAGAGTTCTGTATACACCTTTCCAACTTCCTCAAATGTAAACACTTTAACGAGTCCTAGCGTACTTCCCAGTGTTTGGTGCTATGTGACAGGAAGTATACTGGACCCAAGGGGTATTTCTGGCAACGCAGTTCCACTGAAAAGGTTTGTAAAGATGGTTTGTAAGCAAAAGCAGTAGTGGTCCAGTGACGGCGTTTCAGTCCACTCAGAGCATGAATTCCACATTTACGATAAGGCTGGAGTGCTTTTACCAGAGTAGGGAATACTTAACATGCTGTCTGAGTTACTTCTCAAGACTCCAGCTTGCCTGGGTTTCTGACATTGATATGACCAGTGCCATACAGCTAAATCGTAACCAAGGACCCCAATTTCACCTTTGGTGTAGCCAAAATGTAAATCATGAGAAGGAAACATGCACACAACCCTCTCTCATCCACTTCAATGTCCTGGATAAACAGCTTTGCGTCTTTTATTTTGGTCAACAAGGGAAGATAGTTGCCAAATCGGTAATCTATAGGCATTGACCTGTAATATAATTGCCAGTGTCTGGTAACAGTGTGTTACCCACTCAATATGTATGACAGCACTTATTAGGCTGTGTTAAATTGATTGCCTCTGAGAACATTGTGCCAGTGATTTTCCATGGCTGTCTACCCGACCGCAGACATCAGGAATATGCTTCCATACTTGTGCGAGTGTGAGCCATAAACACATGTTAATGGCTATGGACACCTGTGAATACTTCACTGTAGGGCCTCTTTCTCACACACATACACACACATATCTGTCCCGTAAGCTGCTAAACTCACATCTGCGTCTGTCAGAGTGGGTGTACGTAGTGAAAGTTGGTGGTTTTCCATTTGATTATTCTTTGTGAGTCATCTCCATATGTGTGCAAGCTCTCTTTCTCTCTCTCTCCCACACACACACACACACACACAATCCCTCCTCCAGACTAGCGATGGAGACCACCTGGTCACAATCAGTCAGGGCCAGGGGTTAAAATCATTGTGTCTTTAGTGTGGTGGAAAAGGCTCATGAAGGGATTGGCAGGGCAGGAAGGAGGATTGAGTTGGACTTGACAAAGTGTGATGAAACCACACTTTTAAAAATGCATTCATCGGCGTTTGTCAAATCTACCTCTGAAACTTTGACGGGCGTTCAACCATTACGGATGTGGTTACCGTGTCATGCTAGCTTAAATACAGAAATACTGTAAAACCACACTTTCAAGTCTTTTCAAAGTCATAGCTCCGCTTGCATTGCTCCGATGTATTACAAAAGAAATAGCTGTGAGCAGGAAGGAATTGTGTGGCTCAAAACGACAGATCACACATTTCAAAGAACTAAGTGTTTCCTGTAAGAGAAATTGGGCCACGAGCAAAAGTTAACGGGCAACCAGGCTGTCTGGTACTTAGTTTTCAAATTTTTGACATATTACATCAGAACTTTAACTCAGGAAGTAACGCTAATCTCACAGCGTATGGTATCTGCTATACGCTGGCATACTATTGAGCCCAGGTAATCATTCGCAGCTGTCTACGAACCCACCGAAACAGAAACATTTGGGATTCTTTGGGATTTTTGTTTTGTCGGACCAGAGTAAGCCAGCGGATTGACACTGACAAGAGCAGACAGTGGAACAAAAGATGGCAACTATTGGGTTGATCCAAACAACGGCAGCAATTTCCTGCCACCTCTGGGCCGTACCGAGGCTCAGCGCCCCTTTACGGCGCAACGTGTCAATCTCTAGGTAAAAGCTGGAGCTTGTCAAGGAGAAAAAAACAGACTATCTTGAGTAACATGTTTTCTTTTTGCAGCTCTGTGATACTGTAAGCACTTGTAAAGTAGGACAAGAGCCAACGGAGTCCATACGGTTTCCTGCAGAGTATGACATGTTTTTGACAGCACCTGCCTCTCACCATTTATCTCCATCTACATACTGAAGCAATGCTGATTAGTTGTGTAGTTTGGACCCTGATTGTCTGAGAGAGCACGGGTGTGTGTATCTGTAGACACTTAACCGCAATTGTGCTTTTTAAACAGTTTGCGAGCGTAGACCCATCACTCTGTTTTGTTTGCCCACTTCAACTTCAGCCTCAGTGTGGTTTCAGAAGGAGCTGGAGGTCGTTGGCTTAAAATAGCTGTCAGTGGCGGTGTTATACCCTGCACTTATACTCATACTTATACTCCGCTCTGCCAGACGCAGATTCAGTGCCATCTCTGATGTGGTGAAATCAATCAGTGGAATCGTCGGCTGGTTTTAATAGTCGCCTTGTCTCTGTGCCATGTCATTCTTTCCAAAAAAGTTTCATTTTGTCTGTCTTCTGTCTCTCACTCTCCCTTTTTTCTCCGTCTATATCTTTATTTCTTCCTGTCTCTCCTTGCTCCGTTTTCCAGTCAAGATGTAAACCAGAGCTGGTCCCGACTGCAACACACAAGATGAGGTTGTTGCTACAATAAGCATCTCTTAACAAACAAAGAAATGTGTGTGAAAACTAAGGCTGTTCACTGTACCCCAGCCCTCCGCCCGACATGTGGCCGACACTCTGCAGAACCTCGACGTGGCAGCAGGAATACGTGAGATCATCAAGGACTCGCAGGACATATTGCAAACAGGACATTTGTCATTCAGACACTGTTTTGTCAGGTTGATATGGGCTGAACTTCATTGACTATTTTCTGTCTTTTATGGCTACAAAGTTGCTTCCTTGAAATATAGCCCCTAGTTTTTCATAGAATTAAGATGTTTAAATTTGTCCATACAACAGTATGACACTGTTCACCCCCATTAATTGAGAGGCCAGATGTGAATTTGACCGGACTGACACACGTTTGTCTTGCTTTTGATTTATAGATGTTTTCTTTCTGCTGTAATACTTGCAAGCTTCTTTGTTGTCACACTGTCTGCCACCAGAATTCTAATTTCTAAATTCTAAATCTAATATCTTGTTCATGTTTTGAAGCTCATCTCATCTCATCCCTCCAAAGGGGATTCTGGATTTGACTTCCAGCTTTGGCCAACAGGGTGTGATTGAGCAAGACCGAATGATTAACTAGCTCCTGGGGTGCTGCTGAAGAGCTGACCCTGTGCTCTGATCTCCCCAACAATGAAATAAAAAGAATAAAGATCCACATATGGGATATTGTTTTCACAATTAAAACCACAAGCTTTTAGAATGTAGTTTCTCATCCGACAGAAGCAACATTTTCCAATCATGTTTCTGAATGTGATGTTGCGCTGATATTGAGTTTGCGTGTCATCTGATAAAGTAGGTCAAGAAAGACTTCTGGTTTGTTCACGTCTCTATTGTACACCAGGCTACTGACACTGATGATGTCATATAAATACATGACTCATACCAGAACATTGTTATTGATCATTGCACTTCCCATTTCCATCGCTCTCTTTCACATGCAGACACATGTACACGAGGGCGTGTACTAGAGGCATGTGTTGTATGTAGCTTGGTTCATGGTGATGTCATTTTACAAACATTCAGCGCTGCACGCTTGTCAAGATTGAGGAGATAAAAGCACAGGAATTTAGTAAGAAACTTTAAATCTTGTCCACAGGCAGAAAGGCTCAACTCTGGATTTTCATGCACGACGATACATTCTTACCCAGATTGCTCTTCATATTCTGTGCTCTCCAGCACAGACCTAAAACAAAAGTTATCTACAGCCATGACACTTCAACTCATGGTGAACTCTAGCTGACTGCAGAGTCGAGTTACAGACCGGTCTAATGACATCTGAAGCATTGCAAAAATGGCCATTTACATATACAAATTGATGTGAAGCTACGATTGACAGCTAAGCACTACGGTGCTTCTTACTATTTCGGTCTTTTTCCTTGACGGTTGTGAAATACAGCTTTGCAGTTGATGGAAGATTGGTATAGGGGTAAAGTGATAAAGTGAATGCTTTATATCACAGAAAATCAAGCAAGACGTGGTCTTCATCTAATAAGAATGTTTTTAATGGCAAAGAGCAAGTGGAAAAACGCAACAGCAATTACTGTGAAAGTTAAGCTTGGCCATAAACGTGGGCTGGAAATGCTTACTGCAGCATTCAGCAGTGTAACACGGTAAGCACCTTCATTGCGTAGAGACAGGATATTGAAATCTCTTTGGATTCCAGAATGAAATGATTCTGAAACAGTCCCCATCTTTGAGTGAAGTGACTGAGCTCTGTGCCGAACAAAGGGTGAAGCCGTTCCATCTTTTCCCAGTTAAAGAGGCTTAGAGAGCAGCCATCTAACGCCAGTGACCTGCGTTGATTAGAGAAATGTCTGGCATGGAGGCAGGGTGTGTCTGCCAAGCTTCAACTACCCATGAAAAGTGTTACACACACACACACACACACACACACAGACACACAGGAATCAAATGAAAAATAACCCTTTTTTTAAGCCTATGCTTAAAAGCTGACTGTATGAAAATTTAACCACTCCTTTCATTTTGGGAATTCATACCTAAAATGAAAACCACAGATCGGAGTGAGTCTGGGTTCCACATCATTTCCAGTTATTCAGGAACAATTACCAGCTTCATTCCATTCTGCTGACGTTTCCTTCGATCTACGTGGGATTTCATGGGGTGTGCAGCATCTTGAGAACGTTTTTTTAGTGATAAGGTCATGAGAGTTGATCAGTATTTTCTGCAGCACAAAGCAGATTGTTGTATTTAACATATTCCAGAAATTAATCCAACTGAGCTCCTGCTGGGATGACAATTGTTTCTAAAATGTATTTAAATTAGCCCAAAAACACAAAGCCGGGAAAATTGCAGGGGGACATCTCACTCATCATCCAGCATCTATGGACTATTATCTTTCTTTGTTTTACCATTTCATAATTTTCTGCCATCCAGCACCTCCGAGTATATAATCCTCATGACCGTTTGACTCTCCCACCCGAAGAGAAGCCCACCAAATATCTCAAGGAAAAGAAAAAAAAAATCTGACAGATGTGTTTGAAAGGAACATCTGTCCAGATCTATTCCCGTGTCAAATGAGGCGCCAAGTACAATGAAACTCAAAGAAAGTGTTTCTCAGAGGATGAAAAAGAAAAAAAAATGTCCCCAAGGATGTTCTTTTAGTAGACGATTAGACACCAATTTCCTCTCATAAGGTTCAGTTTCCTGCACATTGACCCGAGATAACTGCAGTAAGAGTAGCTTTGGATGTTGTGTGAGTATTTTGGCAGAGATGATCCACATCCATGTCAGGGCCAGAAAGTGAGAGATTTTTGGAATATAAAGACATTTTGTATTCAATATTACTTTGAACAGCGCTTTGGACTAAGAGCTGAATGTTGGCTCAAGGGACAACATTTTATTCAACGGTTATTATTTAGAAATTGCTATGTTCTGACAGAGAACATCCCATTGCTGCCATCCACTTGAATACAGCTGGCTTCTAAAGGAAGATTCAGAATGATTATACCTTGACTCTTATTTTTATGGTTTAAGCCATTTCTATGGTTTGGATAACATGGTGCACACCAAAGTAACTGATGAGATCTAGGCACGTAGTAGCATCACTACAAATAAGTCTGACAGGGCAACCAAACATGAGTGGCCAGATGATCAGACATCTTACTATAAAGCAAATAATCTCTGTCTGTCTGTGTCTATGTTGGCACACTTGGCGGGTGTACTGCTGGGGACCCAAGGAAGTGCCATGTCGACTTTGGTGCAATTTGGACAAGCGACACATTCAATATGAATAAAGTTTGAATGAACAAGTGAACAGTGCTCTGTGCAGTAGCAAGAGTGGGGCTTCAGGGTTCTGCAGACTCAGAGTCGAGCAGATCGCCTGCAGCAGGCTGCTCACTTTTGCTGCTGGATGCTTTGCAAGCAGCAAAACCCGGAGCCAAGCAAATAGGCCCATCTGAACGAGCACGCGCCCAAACATGCACTACAGTAGTTTAGTAAACAAGCCAAACTGAAAGGGAGCCAAACAAAAATGTTGGCTAAAGTCCCTCATTACACAGGAAAACTCTGTTTGTGTCTGTTTGTGTACCTCTAAGCAAGAATGGTAGGTCAAAGTTGAACTAGGAAGGTATACTTTAAACTGTGGTTCATGTTTACAACTGACAGTTTAGGGGAACTTCTAATACTTGTAACTTTAAAGAAAAGGCTAACTTGGGTTTATTTAAAACTTAGACTTGTCATGTTTGTTGCCATGTCTGTCTCTGTGTGTGTAGGCCTGTGTGTCATCAGCTCTATGGCAAAACATTAACCTTCTATAACTCTGGGAAGAGCAGGCTCAATCTAGACAGGTAACATAAAGGATGAATCCCTTTGAATTTCAGTTTTTATAAGTTTCTCCAAAAATTATTTCTAAAACTCTTTATTTGTTATAAAGCCGCTTGGTTGATCGTCATTGTATTAACAATTAAATCAATTAATTAATAAACTAAACAAGACTTTTTGGGTGCACCTAAATTCTGTGCTGGCGCGTCAGTGCAACCAGTGTAAAAAGTTAGTCTCGAGCCCTGATAATGTTTCTGAAGTTTACCATCTTAGTGTACTGTGTTAGCGTGCTAACAGCTGCTAAGTAGCACTAGAATTAAAGGGGGTGCTTACAGACTAGCTGCATAAAATATTCAACACTATATTCAACACTTTTATTAGAGATTTATAGTCTTTTATTTATCCAATAATTTAGCAGTATAAGCCTCAGCCTTATTTTTCATGTTCTGTGCTCAATGTTGCTATGCTGGAAGAAGTTCTCCATGCTGCACCTTCTGTCAAGGCCAGTCCATAGTGTTCTGTCACTTGTTTTTCCTGGACATATTGTTCATTGCTCTCTTTTTGTTCTCTTTTCACCTCTTCTCACTCTGTCCAACCTTCACCGTTAATGGCTTTAGCAGATGCTGTTTTGAAGCAGCAGATAGTAGCTACTGTGTGGCAGTAGATGTGTTCTGGGTTTTTGTTTATGGCTGTAACTAAGCCCTGTAGGCCAGCACCAGCCCTGCTGTCTGTCAGATGTCTGCTGCAAGCCGCCACACACAGACCATACTGTGCCAGTGGTTTCGCATAATCAATCCAGTAGTGCGAAAACTTACATTAATGAAATCCATTTTTCCAATTAATGAAAAGCGGTGCTGTGACACAACTTGCTCAACATAGCTGATGCGTTACAATAAAACACACATATCTGCACAGTTTTTTGTTAAAGTTACTACAATTAAGAGTGTTAAAAGTGTGCAGTGAACTGTGACCTTTTGTCGGTGGTGCATTTGGGTGCTGGAATTAAGGTCTGACAACAGAGCTTAGTCATACAAATGCCACATACATTGCATTTAAATGATATGATATGTGGAAACTCAACAGTAAAAGCAAATAATTCCGAAAAAAACATGACTTTTAATTCAAACTTGTCATACGATTGACAATTGGTGATTATGTGTGGTTAACGAAAAGTATTTAGCAGAGTTCAGATTTTAAGTTGAACTAGCTACACAACAGCACATAACCACACCATTACATTATGTGAAACCTCTATGTGCGATATAAAAGGAAAAATATTACAAAAACTGAAATATATCTGCATGCTTTGGGAAGTGAATGGAACAAACTGATGTGTACTGTATGCAGATGTTAGGTATTTGTCTGAAATAGTAAAAAAAAACACTGGTATGCTACTTTAAGTTCTGCAGAAGCACTTCTTTTTTGACACACTGGTCCTGATTTCATTTAATACAGACATCCTGAATTATGATTTGTGCATGAATCTAAAAGAAGACTAGAAGAGAAAGGATTTTTCCTGATTTCAGGAGAAGACTTGTGCAATATCAGGGAAGTTTATTCTTCTGTTTGTTAGAAAACCATCAAGAGTTGTTTGAAGTGTATTTTTCTAAAGCAGAAGAAACAAGTGCATCAAACCAAAGAGTTCAGTGGAATTTGTACCATTACTGATCCAACTGTTTATATCAGTAATTCACTATGTCCAGGGCCTTTCCAGTAAACTCTGTGCTTTGGTGAGATCTAAACAAATGACAAAAATAGTCTTGAAGACTTATACAAGCTTGGTCATGGTAGATCTGGTGTGTGTCCCTCTTTATTGTGGAAGTGTGCGCTGGTGTGTATGTGTCACGAATTCCCCTTCATATTAGTTTGTTTTCATCCTGTCTGCTTATTTTACTAACTCTCCTGTCATTTCAGATCCTACCATTCACACCCGATCATCTCTCATTCCCCTCACCTGGTCCTCCACACCCATCTCACCTGCAACCCATTCCCTCATTAGTCCTCACTATTTAGGTCCCCTCACTTGCACTTGTTCCCTGCCAGATTGTCTTGTGTGTCTCTGCCAAGCTCTCCAGTGTTATATATATATCGTACTATTCTGATCTGCCTGTTCCGACCCTGTCTGCCTGTTTTCTCGACCTTGGATTTTTGCCTGCCCCTTGTTGGATTTGTTTGCCTTTTGGACTGACCTCCCGGTGTTGTGCTTTTGGGTTCTAGTATCTGTAATCCTTGCAGTATGTGAATTATTTCTCGCAAGCCATCCCAGTCTGTTGGCGGCTCCACAGCAAGCTGGTGAGCTCATTTCCAGTACATGTTGTGTGTTATGCTGGTATTTCCAATCTAATCCCCTTGCAGACTCTGTCTGACACTGATGTCTTTTTGTCTAAGCATACCAAAGGATAGCTCAGGACAAAGGAACGAGCCTAAAAGCTTATAAAACCTTCACATCAAACGTACCGTTTAGTTTCAATATGTTGGTGTGAGTGACGAAAGTCACTTAATTCTTTTGCAATGCCATTCTTCCTCGGCTCATCACTCGGTTTATTAAACGTTTGGTGGTTCTCACTTTTTACACATCTTACCAATTAGTCATTGCTGTTTACTTCTGGTGATTGCTGGTGAGTGTTCATTTGTGAATATTTTACTGAACAAAACATGCGCGTATCACAAATGTTTGTTTGCCGCAGAGCTTATTTTCTGCAATAATGCAAAATCCAATGGAAGAGTCCCATTGGCTTTTTTGCCAAGGAAACCAGTGCAATGCCAACTTCAGGGTTGGCCTACAGAAATACGTCATCCCTGCAGCACTCTATACTCGGATATCTGTGTTTACAAGGCTCCCGGTAAATACCGGTGGCTTTCTAGACTGCTTTGGAACAAAAACATCTGCTGCTTAGATTTTCAGGTTAAACTTAATGTCATGCTGGCATTTACTCTCATTTCCTGTATCTGGTGTTTACAGGATGGTGCTAGGAATCAACAGAAGCTGCAAGAGACCAAACAACTCACAGACTGGGAGTGTTTCGACTGTTGGAGGTGTGAGATCATGCCTGGAGGTTTGGAGCATTTCCTAAAGAGTGTGATCACTAATAAGCATGCCAATCTTATTTTCTCTCTGTTGCATGCCAACTATGTACAGTAATCAGCGGTGCTCATCAGCTTTTACCTGTTTGCAAAACTATTCAGATTAGTCAGAGCTGGAAACACCCTGGGATCTCCATGGCTGCCATGGTTGTCATACAACAACTTTATATCTGACGAGTGTAAACAGGTAGTTTCCCAATTATGGCTGTTTCCTGCCCTTTAATTAAGGGAGGTTATTTATTATATGGCCTGTAATCACTGGTGTGCAATAGGGATGCTAATTATTGTTAATTAGTGTCTCTAGTTGCCATGCCAGATACTGTAGACCCTTACTACAAACACTTCACTGGCAATAGAGCATCTCAGTGTCAACATGCAACATTAAACCTATTTCGTGCTTACATATATATTACATACATATATGTATGCAAGAGTGTACATGTTGACTCGATGTAGCCCTTTTAAAAGACCCTGTGAGGTTTCCAAGGAGTAAAACCAAGCCAGCTGCTTCTTTGTTTCTCTCCCAGGTGTCCCTCACAACTTCCTGCCATCCTTCCTTCCTCCACCTCCCATTTTCACCCTTTACAATTCACCTTAACCCCCTGCCTCAACCCTCTTATCTAACTCAAAATTAGTTTCTGTCTTCCCTACAAACACCTTATTCGCTTTATTGAAACCACTGATGTGTGATTCCATATGATAAACCTTTTACAAACTTGGCCGACGTACTTGCATCCAGTTATCATCGATGGTTGGTAGCCAATTTTTTGTTGCTTCCAACAAGTCACTAATCACACAATAGGTGTGGTCATATTGTAACTACATGAAGATGAGATGGTGATTGGTTCAATGGTGCTAACATGAAAGCTGTTGGCATTATGAATGGGTGTGCATATGGCTGGCACAACACTGTCAGTCATAAAATGTGTCGGATATAGCTGTCAAATGTCAACCCTGTGTCCTAAAAACTCAAATACAACTAAATTGCATTTTGAGGGAAACTTCTCCCGCATTAGAATTGCAGCTTTCAACACATTTTTAACATTGTGATTTGACACTAAACAATTCAAAAAAACAACAAAAGTACTCACTTGAGTTAAAGATCATGGTGTGGCTTTAAATAAGTGTTTGCTGCATAACCTCATTTACACATGTAAGGTTAAGCATTAATCGAAACATCAAAATAAACATTGACTTTTTGGTTATATATGGGACCCGAAACAGCAGTCTCCTGGGTGATAGTCATGTGTTTGGATGACCCATCCATCCACTCTGACCTCTTCCCCACGCAGAATTTGGAATTTGTTACATAATCTGGGAGAACATAAGTTTCCCGACAAAGGACTTTCGTTTTATGGGAACATCATTTTTAACAGACCAGGCTGCAATGTGGCATTGTTACCAAATGCTGAACAATTTCACAATGTTATTATATTCAACTTGAGAACAAAGAAAGCATTTACAACATTGTTATTGGATTTCACAGCGTACCAAGTATTATTTAAGGTGTGCCATGCCACTTTAATCACAGGATGTCCCCTTGATAAATTTAAGTTTTCATTACAGATCAGACAAAACATTCCAGCGGTTCCAAGTTTCCACCAAGTCAGTTTTACATAAGCCGTTGCCACATACGTTAGCAGGAAGTATTCATGACCCTCAATAAATCACAATTTTACACCTGCACAGTCATCTGGCAACAGAAACTGATTAGTATGTAAGAGACATCACCTACTATGTGACGAAACTTGACAGCAACGCAAAGCACTTCATGGGTAGTGAAACACAGAATGAGTAATATTGCGTTCTTCATCAAGTTGTTGGCTTTTTGTCATTAAGACGTAATTTAATTTCAAATAAATGTGCCTTTGAGCTTTATCAGACATGACAGGATATTTACACTAGATTTAGCACCTGGTGCACATGAGGAAGCTGCATCACTGGTGCGTTGACAAGTTTAATGAAATGAAGGTAGAGGAGTGTTGACTGCTTTTTCACAGGCTGCCAGTGTTTATGTAATGACCATTGTGAGTGAGAGGGATGCTCATCTACATTTCTCTCAGCTGACTCTCCTCATACATTTACATTTTTGAAAGAAAATTCTGCTGCTTAGTTTAGAAAATCTGACTGTACACAAGCATAAAATGACAAGACATTAAGTTGGGAGTCATTAAATTCCTATTTGCTCAAATGCTACAGCATATCAAAATAGGTTTTCAGTTATTCATCCATGCAGTTAGATTATTAATGTGGTTGTACGGGGATTCGTTCTTTCCCCAGTCGCATGTCAAGGGAAAAAACGTGAGAGGAATCTCCCCAACAACCTGATCTGGCTCATTCAGTGTGGTATAGTATTTTAAACAGATTTTACTTTCTTTGATCATAGGAAATCATACTTGTATGAGAAATTTATTTCAGGGATCTTGATCCCAACTATTTAAAAAAAAAAAAAAAAAAAAAAAGTGCAAGAGTGCAGCTCTTGACGTGTTTGTGTCCACCTGTCGTGTGTAAGTCCAATATTCACTCTTCTTTCAGGTCTGGTCTCCAACTCCTGAGCAAAATATCTGACTCCTCAACTGTTAAATACTCTGGTGTGTTCACCAGCTAGTCGCCAACTGAAAAATACAAAGTTGTACGTTGTGATATGAAATAAGGATATTGCAGTGACTCATTTTAAAAATAGTTTCAATGGTTGTCACATGTTTGTATTTTGTTTGTTGGCAACAGCAAAAAAGAAACAGGCTTGTGCTTGCAGTCATAAGTTAAGTGGTGTTAATGACCACAAAAGTTCAATTGGAGTGGAAAATTCTTTGACAAATTGAGGGGAAATAATTATCAGTTTAGCGTGGTGTGTAGCCATTAGAGGACATGTTCTGACAAGTGCCGAGGTAGGATGGGAGTCACAGAAGTTGAGATGTTTGTAAGACCTTTTGGCTCATATCTATGGAATTTGCATAAAAGGGGTAAAATAAATTCTAGAATAAAGTGAAGAAATGAGGGGAGGATTGATGGAAATTGGATAATTTTCAACATATTACCGTTATCTTTGGCATGACCGTTTGATTGCTGCCGGAGAGTTGACCACAAACTAGATTTAGATACGTGGTTGACGCAAGCCAAGTGATTTCCTGCTTGTAGCTGCTTCTATTTTGTAACATTTTTCCACATGGGAGATGTACTGTAAGCAACTCAATGCTTATGAAAACCATTACTGGCTCCTGTCTATTATTGTTTTTAATCAGGATGTATGGGTGCTATACGGTATGTACTTTAGAGGGATTTACCCCCGCAACAATGTGTTTTGAGGCAGAGATCTAAGCCTACATGTCTATGAGTTGTGAGCTGTGAAGCAACAGACCCTGAGGCCAGGGCTCCATTACAGGACACAATGCCCTCTGTGTGTGAGAAACAGCCAGGCACTAAACAACTTTGCTATAGAGTTGGGGTATTCTGACATGGTAACCATGAATGTATTGTCTCAGAATGACTATAATCCAGACAAATAATATATATTAGCCTTTTCAGACACTACAACAGTCAAATCTCAAATCCCAACATCAGCAAAGTCCTGAACAGTTTAACAGGTTGGAGTTTAGAAGATAAAATGGATGGATTCACTTGAACTTGAAAAATATGTAATTATTATGGTCAACAATATTCAACAATAACATGGAGTCTATATCAGCGGCCAGCTGTGGGATTCACAACAGCATATGCTCTTAAGACTTAAACTCTCATCCCAGTAACTTTGGCACAGACCCAGACACAAAATGAACACAAGATGGTAGATTCAACATTTTGCCAAAATCTCTGGGAACGGGATGCAGTAGCAGTGGGGCATGTCACAGAAACAATGGTGAGAGAGGCTGAAGGTTAATACAGTTACTTATCCAGCACACAGAACCACAGTAACAGAAACAGGCACGCATAAACACACAGGGACATTTGATTTAATGAAGTGCTCGGTTCCCTCTGAGAGGAGATTAGGATTGGAAGGCAAACTGTGGGAACAACCGGAAAACTAACCAGCTTGTGACAAACATCTTAATATCACATGAGCAAATGGTGTGTACATAATTAAGTGTATTTCTGTGAAGTTTCAGGAATGTTTTGCTGTTGCTCTAAATCCATCTATACATCCCGTGCATGGTGCACACAGTGTGTATGAGTGTGAGGCTGGCTGTTTGCTAGCCTGTGTACACCGCATGGCTGGACAATAGTGGGATTCTGCCCAGCGAGGCCGTGGGTGGAAGAGGACAGAAGAGTCAATGAGTGAAGAGGCTTCTGGGATGCGTCAGCGCAAGACCATGATGAGGGTGTAGGAGGACGAGCCCTCTAACGCAACAATGCGCGGAGGAACGGCCAATCTCTCGCCTCTCAGGAAGACACGCACATGCACACAGCCATAGGCACACACAGTCAACAAAAGGTGCAGGTGAAATTAGGCCATTCATCCACGTTCCTCATGGTATATGGATATCTGGGCCAGAAAGCCACAATCAATGACCGATTCTTTGGCGTAGGTTTTCGCTGGTCAGGAAAAGAAAGAATGAGCGCTATGGGAAATGTGAGAGGAGAGATGAGTCATTAATCAGTGAGGAGAGTCTGACCAAAGCTTGTGCAAAAAAGAAAAGATATGTCACGCAGAGTGCTTTGTGCATGATCTTATCATGGCCATTAACAGCAATAAAAAGTCATGCCAGGTATCAGATGTAAGAGGGTAATGAAGGAGTTTCATAATGTGTGCTTGTACATTTATTCAGCAGGAACATTTTGCTCAAATCGTATTCTTTACAAAAGTGTCATGTAGTTGAAGGAAATTAAGAGGTAGCTTATGTGACCATGCTGGAAACCAATGAATATTTCTTTTTTTTTTTTAATGATTTCAGGAAGCTAACAGTGCTGACAGAGCTACCAGTGTTTACCTGAGGGCGAACCAGAAGGTACGCTTCTGCGACAATGTCTTAGCCTGGACGGCGTTATTAACTATTAATTGTGTATGAGCGCAGTGCAGAGCGGCGGCCATGAGTGCCAGAGGGGCATGCTCACATGTATGTGCGGCCGAACAGGTTACTTTCATTTTTTATTATTTTTTTTAAAAGCCCCGAAAGTTCGGATTACAATACACACACACACATGCACGCAAACGCGCACACACACACACAAAAGTGATTATTAGTGTATTTAGAAGCTTTTTAGGACTATGATTTATAAGTTTCACTGGAAGTGATACACTATCAAAAAATATCTGCCTCCCTTCATTCACACTTAGGCATAAGAATGACTAAAGGGTTGGTTTACTGAAATTATAAAAAATAAGAAAACAATTTCTATCTTACCCTTAGTTGTATCTTCATACAGTTTTTTTGGACAGGTCTTGAAATACCTTGCTTGTTGAATGAAATGTAATTGTGGTTCTAAAAGCAATTCACATTTCTTTTTAAAGAAAATAAACAGAAACATCTTGTCCAGAAACTGTCACAAATATAACACGTAAAACCAAAACTGCCTCAATAGATCCATGAGAAAATGTTTTTTGTTATTTGGGTGAACTGACCCTTTGTGTCATTTGGCTTGATAACCTGTCACCTGGATTACTGTGAATCTTATTAAACAGAGCGACGGTCAAATTCATTGAAGTATGACGTCATTCCTTAAATGTTTGAGATGAATGAGGATGCGTGCTTCAATACGAGCATGTGTTCGTTTCAGCAGGCGTGTGCCTGTGCAGCACCTTTGTGCCAGGGAGAAACCTGTCCAACCGCTTCCTTCAGATATCACTGAGATGCATATCGAGCGTGGCTAGGATTAGACTGTTAAGAGTTTCGAAGGAACCAGTATTTGGGTTTGGATGCTAATTTTATGCTGGCACTGACTTAGAGGCGTTCAGTCATAGTTCCACAGATGGTAGCTTCGCACTATTGGCTCCTCAGCCAAAATATTTGCATATTTAACAATTGCATGGTTTCAAAATATGCAAATAATGATGATTATGTATGTAAACAGCCTTGTTTTCATGATCATAGGAAGGGTGTGTTTTTTTTATAAACACACAACAAATTCATCGTCATTATTGTACAGTTGTATCTCACTGATATACATATTATGAATGACATAATTAAGTGACTAAAATGTTAAATGACAAAATCAAAAGGTTCAAAAATATTCAGACCCTCATCGTAATTCTGCTTGGACAAGAACTTACCCAAAGCTGTTCAGCAACGCAGTTTTTAAAGTCACCTGCATTTACGTGTCGGACAGAAATTAAGATCAAACTCATGCACGCGGGTCCTCCGAAGCAGCCGCGGCATGCAAGTGTCTGAAATATGAGGATATTGGTGCACTCTTGACCACCTCTCTACCCTCCCAGCCCAAAACACTCACCCCTCCACTGCATTTCTCACCCTTAACTAACCCGTGTGGGGTGCAGGGTCAGGGTTCACTGTCTGGTGGGGGGGGGGTTCCCCTTTCAGGCTCAGCCTCGATAACAAGGGCCAAAGCAGTTTTGACAGTGGCACAAGCTTGTACACAGACACGCACACACACACAGAAAATGTCGTCCACAGAAAGCCTCAAAAGCAGCCCCACCAGATTTAGGGAAATGCCCACTTGGGTAAAAGCATTTCTATTTTCCCAAGAGGAGGAGAAAGGGATGACACTGACACGCAATCCTTCCTTTCTCTCTTTCTTTTCTCAACTATCTGTCTGTCGGAGCAGAGGGGTGGGATGGCTGTCTGCTCAGCGCCAGGGGCTCTGACAACGATACGGTTCAGGTCAGAGAGAGGCTGTGAAAGAGAGAAACGCGTAGAACCAGAAAGAGGGTGAGAAGGCAAGACTTGAAAATAAAGATGCATGAACAAGAGAGGGAGAGAAATGTCAGAGAGGGACTGTTGTGATACTGGAGCCTGGAGGCCCTGCTGAATGCAGGGTGCGGCTGATCTCTGCCCAGGGTGAGGGGATAATTGTAGTTGCGTGGTTTGACTTTGCTTGTTGCTCTATCTATCAATTTCTCTATTTTGACATTGACAAGTAGCAGGGGATGAATTCCTGGCTGCAACAGACCATCAAAGTTCCATTCTTGTAACTCCATGAATTGAACTGCAGACGTGTTCAATGTCTGAATAGCAAAAGACTGAGCATATGTACAACGTCAGCTATTATAAAATGGTAGTGTACTACATTTCCGAAAGGGTGGAACAATGACGTTGATGGTTTAACCACATGCATGGCGAATGCACGCAAGTTGCACCCCCACGTCCATATCCAAGCGTATCTATGTACATATGCCAAGATAGAAATGAATCAGGTCTGGAACAACAATGACAATCTTGGGAAGCTTTCACTGCACAGGATATATGTACCCTGACCGTGCTATTAGGTGACGTCAAGTCTCAAATTAGTTGAATCATCCCCGAGTGAAAGTTTATTTCCACAGATTAGCGCAAAAAGAGACCAACATGAATGGAGAGGATGAATAACAGCAGCTAGTTGCAAATTATGAGCAGCTGTACATTTTTTTCTTTTTCGTCACAGAGCACGTGAGAAGGGTAGGCACTAGGACCTGAAGTGAGCCACATGGGAGGGAGGGAGCAGCTTTGGGACTCCTTTTACTAAACTTTCAGAACAATCCATTTCGCAAAGAGTGTGGGAGGGAGACAGACAGAAGTGAATGGCCCAAGACCTGGATTCACAACTTTAAAAGCAGGAGCGGGATTTGGAGATTGGGATAATTCTGCCCTTGGCCTGGAGAGAGTGAGGTGGAATATAGCAGAGTTCATCTGGAAGTTTTCCCTCACTGTGAGAGCAGAGAGGCATTAACAGGGTGGTGAGTCCTACCTTATTCTTTTAAAACTTTAATTAAACATTAATGTTAAATGTTAATGTGTGGGGTATGTAAGTGTGCATATAGGACATAGAAACAGAGAGACAGAAGAGAAGTTTTCTCCATACCTGTCATTAAGTGAAAGTGGAGCCTCTGAATTGAGATTGAGCTCAGCAGCAGCCAGTTAAGTTCTCTGTTGGGGGGAGAAAATTTCAGCTGACAACCAGACACACACACACACACACACACACACACACACACACACACAGGAGGTACTAAGAAAAGTTTAGATGGGTTATAAAATTGTCAGTTAGACACACTAGTTTTCCAGGTATACACAGATGGAGAAAGGTGATAGAAGAGGAGAGGATGTAGAGTGAAAGAGAGAATAGAGGTAAAGATTTTTAAAAAAGGGGGTTCTCCAAACTTCAATGGGAACCAGTTCACTGTTCAGAAAACTCATGGGACATCAGGTTACCTTCATTCTTTCTCTCCCCCTCTTTTTCTATCTGTCTCTCTCCGCTCATGTTACACAACCCTTAAAGGACTTGTAGATTCTGATGAGCTCCAATACCCGACATGAAGTAGTGTTGCTGAGGTTATCCATATGTCTGGGTGGGGCCTGGTGCTTGCATAGGTGTGCAGCTGATCAATGTTTTACACTCCGATATATAATTGTGTGTGTATGTAAGCATGTGCGCTAAACACAGACCTCATGCCCGCCACTCCTACCAGGGAATTCCTGTCGGGCTTTGACAGGGGAGGAATGTCACCGCAGACCAACGTTTACGCACACAAACAAACATCACACACACCAAAGGCTTCAACAGTGACCTATAGGCACAATAGTTTGGCCAGCCACGTTAAAGCTTTGATTTAATTTGAATGTGAAGATGTAAAAATATAGATGTTGTTGGTTTGGGGTTTTGAAAAATACAAAAAGCCCATATTTATGTCACACACATACTGTATATTTACACTGTCTGCTTCAATAGCATTGTGGTGTGTG
>NW_022280035.1:9785421-9795130 GCF_004355925.1 Anarrhichthys ocellatus | reverse complement strand
GGGGGGGGGGTTGGGGGGGGGTGGGTGGGGGGTGGGTGGGGGGGGGGGGGGGGGGGGGGGGGGTCGACTGTGTTTTCATCACCTCTCAGTTGGTTCACAGAGGAAGTGGAAAGAAAAAGCTTCAGCAGTCTGGCTATATATCTTACATGACATTCAAGAGATGGTGTGCATGTGGTTAACGCGGGATAATTCAGAGTGCATTCTCTTAAAGCTCAACTAAAATGAAAACGCATAGGTGTTTGAGGCCTCCTATAGATCTTCTTTATAATTTACATTTCATGTCACCTCTTTTAAAGGAAAAAAATATTAGCCAAAAGGGAGGAAATTACATTTTACATTTGATGGTCTCATGAAGGCACCCGCTGGGTTTGCACATGAAATCAAGCCATGTGTAAACGGGTTCATTGTCATGGTTCTGTCACAGTGAATGAATAATGACAGTAGCCTGAAACACGGCCAACAACAAAGCCATGAACGGTAAACCCCACTAAATATACAGTATGTCTACCAGTTAATACAGTAGATCTACCACAATGCCTGAGATATAGCAGAGACAATAACATAGAAAAATTGCACTTTCTAACATCATTTTGCAGGCTAAATGAATAGTCCTTTTTGAACGAGTTTTTTCAAAAATCTGCTGTTTTTAAACCAACAATTAAACTGCCTTTTCCCAGAATTGTAATCTACAGTAGAGCATTGCTGTTTACAATGTATGTTGGCTCCACTGCTGGCTCATGTGTGACTCACGTCAATCATGCAGAATGATCCAGAAGCTTGCCGACTAAAAGGGCACTTGTGATAGCGCTTTAATGGCAGTTTTTCCCCCATTTGTTCCACATTAATGTTACAGGATATTAAATTGCAATAAGGGATGATATCTGTAACTTTGGCTGGAGTTTAAAATAGAAATGTCCATCTCAAATTTTCTCTCGATGTATTCATTAAATCCAGAAGAACTCCCAATGGCAAAAACAGCTCAAGCCCGACAAAGTAGTGTGCGTATGTGTATGGAGGGCAGATGGACACTGCTGTTTTCCCCTGCAGACAAAGATGTCTGATTATTCATGACCCTCTCAGGTTTCCCTTTGAAGCTGAATTACAGCTTTCCCTATGTTAGCACCTGTGTGCGTGTGTGTGTGTGTGTGTGTGTGTGCATATACGTAGGTATAGTGTGCGAGTGAGCAAGCGATATAAGGTGATACTTTACAATTATTTAAATATTTGAACTAAGACCATGGGTTGTTTTCTATGTAACATTTGGGTTATTTGCCCAAAGAAAAATGTGGAATGGTTGTTATAATCTTGCATGTCCCTTTTTGTCAGTGATTGTTATTAATGCGTATCCTTTGCATTCTTGGATGTCAGACACACATTGTTTTGTACAAGCAACAATACATCTGTGACGGTTATAAGGTAAAACTTCAGTTTGCTCAGTGAACTATAATAACCAGTAAATGACCCAATGGTAATATAATAAATAACACTAATACTGGGTCCAAACAACCCATTAGTATTGGGTAAAGTTAAGCCAGTATTGCATCAGTTTGACCCTGTGATTTTGAGTGTGAAGTAAAGTAAATCATCATCCAACTAAAGTGGGATGTAGCTACTAAGTTTTAACTGGAAATTCTCCATTCATTCATATATGAGGCAAGCCGGAGATGGCATACCTTTGAAAAATATATATCATGTTAAGAGCAAATTTACATTAATATTCTTATCTCTACATCTTATTATTAACAATCTTACTTTCCATCAGGAGACTTGTAGTGTTTGTGTCCCAAAGTGTTGTTAAGTTATTAAGTTATATGTAAGTGACGTTTGTGACACGTTTTCCATCCTTATGTTATGTTGTGCATGTTTTACTTAGTTTACGTACTTATTTTAAGCCCAATCCTGAGGATATTCCTCAAATTTACTTAGTATTTGTGTTGCCTAAACCTAACTGCAGCTCTTTCAGAGTAACAACAGCAAAAAGCCCAAAGTGCGTTATCACGACCCGCAGAATGTCCTTAAAATATGCTTTCCAGTGGTCAGTGGTATCTTGGGATTTTGTGTACTTTGTTCTCGTTTTATCTCAAGAGTTCACGACATGAAAATGCATATGCCCTAATGCATAGTTAGCTATGTGGGTGCATTAATAAATTGATTATTTGTGTCTAATAAATGATCATACATGTCATACAATTGCAAATATTTGATAAATAGCAGTTGTGCTTGTTCAAAAAACGGCTCAAAGGTCAACGCATTACAGTCAGATTTCAAGATGTTTTTTGATTTAACTGTGGCTTTGTTCAGTGCTCTCTAGTGTGGCGACGTAATACAATGCCATCAGCTCAACAGGCATGTAAATTATACTCAGATTATGACAGAAAGAAGAAGCTCAACTCCCTGAACACATAAAGGATGGAATGATGTGAGCTGTCTAACTGCAGAGTGTTGTAAAGGACACCTGGGCAGGGGAGAAGCTGCGACAGCACACCTGGACGGTCAATTGAATTGGCTCAATTAAACCTGAGGAGTTAAAACCAACCACACTAACCTATAAAGTAAGACTACAAACATAAATATGATTGAAATTATGTCACCTAAACACAAGCAAGCACAAGCCAATATCAAACATGGTTGTTCTCGTAACTCCTGTTGTGAAGCCCTAATGCACTGTGCTGGATTTTGAGCGTTAAAGCGCAAAAATGTCCCGACATAAAATAAGGAATGAGGATTTGCATTGTGGCTTTTATTCAGCAAGTTCACTATTGCCTGTATTTTTTATATCGTATATATATCTTTATACTCCATTTTGTCCATTTTTAAATCCATTTTGCCAAAAATATAGGGTTAGGGTTATAGGGCTAGGGTTATATTTATACAGTGTAAAGCGTCGGTATTGTTCCTTTTATCAGTCTAATATAGACAGCTCCAATTTAGAACAGTGATTTAGACCAGTAAGGATTGTAACTATATGATGTGATTAAAAAGGTGATGTTAAATTATATTATCAATGTTGTTGAGGAGAAAATGTCCTATAGTGGCACACATTTGTTCCAGGCCAAAGAAAAATGTTCCTCATTACCAACATACCACTAGACTTTGTTTGACTCGACTATTGTTGCTAAAAAAATCTTACTTTTCTACAAAAGTAACAAAGTGTGTATGTATCCATTCCTACCTCCCTGACATGCACTAAGTCTTACCCAGGTAGTAAAATATGATCCTATTTGTTTTTTTATCCCAAATCCAAGGAAATTGACTTGTTGAAAATACTTTTTTTTAATTGTTGATTACATTATTTTTGTGTAATTTTGCATCTTTGCCTCGTAAGGCTTTCTGTGCCACAGTCACATGTCAGTCAAGCATTTTAAGTCACATATTTTTCAAAATATCTTTTCAAATTCAACAGCCACTTTGTATTTGCTATTATCTTGTGTTATACACGTTAAATGCATGCTTTTACCTTAAGAACAACACATTATCAGGGAAAAAATTATCTCTTTGTGAGAAAGAGGTGATGTTTAAACATCCCGAACAAAACTTCCCTTTTTGGGAAAAATGAGGAGATGATGATTCATGGTTCAAATTGTAAACCCAGACCCTGCTTCGGTTATCTTTTGGGTCACTAGAGCTGTGGTCTGGTACAGGTCAGTGCACAGACTTGGCTGACAACATCTGGTGTAAAGTGAACCAGCTGAAGTGTTCTGTCTGAAACCAGTGGGAGAGGTAAGAGGTCAGAGTGTGGACTAGGGGGTTACGTCTGTGTTTGTGGAGGAAAACGGGGACCTGCAGGTCAGGATCCTAAACCGTGTGGCACTGGAGCAATGTGGAACACAGAAACCTGACGTCACCCCCAGAGCTGCAGTAATTTTTGTTGATGTTTCCTTTACAAACATCTTCTCACAATGTTTGGGGGAAAATTTATTCAACAGAAATCACAACTAACTTTGTTTGACATTTGCAATTTACGGGGGTTTGAACAGAATTGTTGTCAGACATGAGCAGATTCTTTTGTCCCAGCACCTTTTCCCTCCATATGGACCTAGTTTTCAGCACTATACAAAATCAAGATAATGCACTCCTGTGTTTGGACTTCTCTATACATTGAAAACTGAATCCAGGACTGTTAATGCAAGTCAGTCTTTGTGTTGCAGATCTGATTTCCACAGGTGCTCCATCAAAGGGTTATGTTTGCCTGTGTCTGCCTGTTTCTATGTCTCCACTTGTGTGTGTGTGTGTGTGTGTGTGTCTGTGTGTGTGTGTGTGTGTGTACACTGTGTATAGATACAAAAAATTACAACTAAATGTACAGACATGCCTGCTCATTCCACATTAAATGCCTCTATGACTTTCAGTTATGGCTCGCTTTCCTCTCATGCATGTGCACGCAGCCCAAACACACAGTAGCCGGTAAATCACCAAATTACCAGCGCTGTTCTTACAGTAAGAATAACAGTGTTGTGGTCTTAATCTGTTGACTTAGTGCCCGTCTGGTGTTTTGAACTGTTTCACTGAAACCACTTTTTATGTGCACGTGTGTGTACTTTTCGATGATGACACGTCTCACTCTCACTTTCCTTCCCCTTTATCCCCATTGGTAGGTTTGTCTATAGCTTGTCCGAACATGAAACTCTCCCTCGTTGCCATCAACAGAACAAGAATACTTGATCCTTTCAAATGTTTGAATTCACTCCAAAGCCTCACAATTAGCAGCTGCTATCAGATGCTTTGTTTTAAAAACAATATTTGTTTCAGCCATGTAATAATCTGTACTTACAATTTCCCAGAGTGATCAAGTTTACTCCAACAAAGAAATTATGTGTATATGTATATATGTGTTTATGTTGGATACTCAAACACACATGCCCCAAGGATACAAGCAAAATCGCTTATTGGTATTTTGCTGCTCTGGGAATGCACAGTGTACAGGAGAAAGAGCCACTGGCTAGTCATAACAGACTGGTCTCCCACACAATGAGCAGAAATTAATAAGGAGCCATTCTTCTTATAGTTGTTTTAGCCAAGACAGGATCTGAAAAACTAAGCAGTTTTCTCCACCTCTGCTTTCAAACAATCTGATTTATCTGTCATCGTGTTATTTTTTAGTTAAATCTCGAGGATTGATGGTGTGTCATGAGGAGTTTTGGGGAGGATGACGCCGTAGGAAGCCATTTCTCTTTGCTGGATTAAGCCTGCGCATCCAACTCAACAGCAAATATTAATTCATATAAAGCCCCGCCGTAGGTCACATACACACAAACACACATGCAGTCTTGCTGGAAAGTAGCCTCTACATCTCTTTCACCATAACTCTGCTCACACGCTGAACATGGCATGCTGCTAACAGACAGAGGATGGGCCTGGGAGGTCCCAAGCAGACAGGTGGTTGACATCAGCTAGAGGGGTAAAAGAGGGAGGGGAGGGAGATATGGACTGAAGGAGATAGGGAGGCAGAGAGACACAGAAGCCGAGAGAGAGAGAGAGAGAGAAATGACGGAAGGATTTTTCAGACCACACAGAATATAAAAAGGGTCAAGTCTTCGGTGAGAGGGGTGAGACTGTAATCAAACAAATACTAGAAGCGACGACAAGATCATATTTTTTCCACTCTTTAGAGGATTCAGTACAGTCCTGACAAGGCCCTCAATAGCAAGAAGTGGATTGCACTAGTTTGATTAAATGGAGAACATAACTTCAGACTCCAAGTGGTTTCAGTAATGGTAGCATGCTCACCATGACAATGGTAACATGCAGATGTTAAGCAGATATGCTTACCATGTTAGTGCCAAGATATTAGCATGCTAAGAGTCCCTAATCAGCAGTAATCTCAAAGTGCAGCAGAGGCCAAAGGAAATGGCATTTATTTTACTGGCATTTAGTTATAAACTTAAGCATAGATATATGTCACATAAAAGATTGTTCTTCCTCTGAATACCATACATGTCTGCTCAAAATGTTAAGGCAATCTAACCAATAGATGTTGAGATATTGTAGTCCCAATCAACACTGCTATTCACTGAGCCACGCATGGCTTAAATATAACGGCAAAATCGGGATTTGAGGTTACTGCAAAGAGGCTGACCGTTATGCATGATTGCTCTTTAAGGCCACATGGCAGCAGGATGTAGTCATGCAAGTGAGTTCTTTACCTATTTTACTTCGGTATCCTGGAGTGAGATACTTAATCTCTACATGCTTCAGAGGCTGGCTGGCTGACTGACTCTTTGTCCCCAAACAACCGGGCCAAAAGAAAATTGAATTAAGTTTAACAAATCAAATCCATGTTACACCAATTTCAATTGAAAGGCAAAGCTCAACATTAGCCTGCAGCCGAGCACTTTAACTATTCCTCTCAAATACAGTCGAGACTTTCATCTTAAATTTAGCCCGTTATCATCACAGAACTTCTTTCATTGATTAGCTCTCCACCCTAGCTACCCGTCAGATGTGGAGAATATTTATATGCTTATTGTGTAGCGCAAGACAATAGTAATACTGTACATGCGTATCTTAATGTCTGACGCAACATAAACCCAATTTGCGTCTATGGGCCAACACCCATGCTCATGGCATCACGCAAGTGGGACGTAATGGAAAAACTTGGGTGTCTGAGTGAGTGCATCTGTCTATTTACGCCCACGTTTTACTTCATGTACTCCAGCGAATTTACCTGGGTGACTCACTCACAATCGCTTTGTTTTGCTGTTGTGACAGCATGCAGTCAAAGTGTAAAATGCAAATCTATACGCTCGATTTTGTCGAGGTTACGAGCTGTGAAAGACGCATTCAGAGCATATATCAGATCGTAAAATGAGTCAAATTAAACTCAAGATAATGAATTTAATGACTCACTCTAACATTATTCAGTGATCTTTATCAGACACACAACTGAGATTTATTTCACCTGATCAGTGTTTCAATCACTTGCATGCTGATACTGTCCGTGTGGATTAGTATGAACATGAGTGAACCTATGCTTGGACAACATAGAATCTTCTGAAGTTCTGCTACGGTGGATGCCCTGGGAGAAAATAACCAACATGAGCTAAAAGAAAGAAATGTTGGTTTCTGTTAAAGTTATTGAGAGTAAAGACACAGCAATGAAACTCCATGCATCTCTTACTCCTCAACTCTTTGCAACTCCCCAGAGCCTTAATTCCTCCCTCCCTCCTTCCCAGTCCTTGAACTCCTCTTTGTCTCAATTTCTGCTCCCCAACAACCTTGTACTTCCATGCTCTGCTTCTTTGTATCACATCCTTCGTTATTTGCCAAATTCCCAAGGCATCTCATTGCCCATATGTGCCCCGCCCTCCATAACTTGTTGCCTCTCCCCATCCCTTGATGTCTCTGATTCCTTCCTCTCCATCCCCGCTCCCCTCTGTCTACATCTCCGTCCGTGGCCAGACAGGCATTCCTGCCTCTGGTCGTCCTCGTCTCAGTGCTCCACTGTGGGATGTTAGATTCTCACAAGGAAAGGGGAGTTATTACCACGGCCATGCCAAAAGATTAAACACTTGTCATGAGAAGATTGTTGAATGTCAAGGTCATAAAAAGTAGGGGTCTGGAAAACATGTTAATCATTGTGTTCGGCCTGCATTCAAGGCCTGGAGGACTGTCCTCCCACGTCTGTTGGTCCAAGACAGGGAGAGGGTGGGTTGACTGGGGATGGGCCCGGTTGTAGGATTGGGGGGGGGGGTTCTGGCTGCGGTTTTGCCTTATTGCCAAAATAAGAAACCTCAGACAGAGTTAATTATAAAAGAAATTATACAGCATCATACCACTAAAATTCATTGTTTGTGACAAAGTTCACATAATTGCAGAAAAACGCCTCCTCCAATATGTGGTGTGTTGCAATGGCTCTGCGGATGCACCAAAAGTTAAAATATGTTAGACATTGACCCGAGTTGTGCTGACCTTTGTGTGGGCACAGCCAATTGTTGTTGACCACTAATTGGACAGAAAGTTGGCCGAAAAACGTATTTGAATTTTCAGAACTGTACAAAGACAAAAGACCTCATATCAAGACTAGACAAAAAGAAGGTTTTGGCTTGGCAAAATATTTGTTACAAAAACACTGAGTCTCTGAAACAGACTGATCTACTGCTAGCAACATTAGTATTGTAACATTAAAGCATCAATTAGTACAGCTGGGAGTGCCGACCAACGTGGAACACGAAGCACAATATCCTTAATTTTCCACTGCAATGTGAATATATATCCACATTACAGAGAGGAAAGGGCTCATTCATATTGCCATTGAAGCTTTGTACTAAATAGTATGTACTTAATTATTTGCTATGCAAGCCACAACATATTGCCCACCTGTTCATGAACATCTACAAAAAGATCTATATTACATAACAGGCAGTTTCTTTTTCTGGGAATGAGCTAGAAACCACATTATTAAACGAAACAAAACAAAAAAACAGTGATATTTATCTGTGTACAAAGCACTGCATTGTCTTGTCCTGCATTGTTTAAATTTTATATTTTTTACTCATCCCTTTCTTCCAAATGCAATTATTGCTGAATTTCGCCATCAGCAAAAACGCTGTTTATTTTGGATTCCATTCACAAACACCACAAGGATTCAATCTTTCTATTATGATGAATCAGTGTTTGACTTACTGTCGGACAATGTGTGACAACTGGGAAAATACTGGGGTTACATTGTAGTCACGTCTCTGCTTTGTCTCAGGGTTGCCCTAGCAAATAAGAAAAAACTCTGGAACACATACTGTGCCAAGAGCCGACTTAAAGGTTTTACCACATGTAGCACTAATGCATATCTGAAGACGTGCAAAGTCTCAGCTGAAAAGAAGATAAAGCCCAGAGAGATACAGTATATGCCAAACTTAAAGCCTGTGGTTCCTGGAACTGTGGTTCAGTATCTTGGAAAGGAATCGGAGCCTCGTCAATGTTGAAGTTCCTCTGAGCCTTGCTACATCTAAGAGAAAGCAAGACATTAGGAGTGTATGTTGACTTAAAATACACATACGTACATGATGCATATTATTGCACCTATTGTCTGACAGGTATGTGGGACAAATTTAGAAGGCATATAATACCAAGCTAAACTGCATTGGCACGGTTTTCCCCTATGGCTTTGTGCATTAGTGAAAAAAAAGAGTAAAAGTGGAGCCATATGCAGACATCCAAGTCCAACAGTTTGAATTATGCCAAGACAAATTCCTTCTATGCTAATCGAAATCCCATTGTTTTGGTTTTTGGGATGTCTTTAGAGAAATTATTTTACAGCTTCTGAAGCAGTAGCTAATTATTTGTAGCCCACAACACAAAAAAACAGTCTTGGATTGATACGGCAAAGGTCGAATACCGGTTTTGTTGTGTAATTTTCCCAAAACACAAGGAAATGATAGCTAATCCACAAGAGCAGTGCTTTGCACCTGCACACAGTTGCAATACACAGACATGGAAATGTATCCAGGAAGTTACCTCTGGCTTTTAAGCGTGAGAGAAAAGAAGAACAATAGGTCAGATTCCGGGAGCAGAAAGGGAGAGCCGGCATAAATGAGAGACAGACTGTCAGACAGAAAGAACCATAGAAAGTCACAAAACAGCAGGATGAAGACACTGGCTCATTGCCAAACGTCTGTTCCTTTTAGTTTCCACACCTTGGCTCCCTGCTTCCCTGATATTGTCAAGATGCCCTAAACACAGATATATCTAGATATATATCTATAGATACCTACAG
>NW_022280035.1:9780141-9785021 GCF_004355925.1 Anarrhichthys ocellatus | reverse complement strand
ATATATATGTATATGTATATGTATATATATGTATATGTATGTATATGTATATATGTATATGTATATATATGTATATATGTATATGTATATATGTATATATATGTATATGTATGTATATGTATATATGTATATGTATGTATATGTATATATGTATATGTATGTATATGTATATATGTATATGTATATATATGTATATATATGTATATATGTATATGTATATATATATATATGTATATATATGTATATATGTATATATGTGTATATATATATATATATATGTATATATATATATATATATATATATAGATATATATATATATATAGATATACATATATATATACATACATATATGTGTGTATGTATGTATGCCAGTATCAGCCAGCTAAGTTTAATACAAGGTCAGTCTTTTGAAAGATTGTTCTTAGAGAAAGTTGGAAACACATTTTAGCTTTGTGTTGAACACGCCAGGCATATTTTATTGCAGCATCCAGTAAAAACATTGAGCTGAAGCTAATACAAGCTGATGTCAAAAACTGCACATGCGTTCTTTTTTCCCCCACATTGTAGGAGTTGGTTAGTTCATGTCATAACAGTTTGTACAGTAAATGTTCTTTTATTCTGCATATCTTGCATCATTTGTCATTGCACTGTCGAGTCAAGTGCTTTAACAGGTTGTGTGTGCCCGTCACTGTCTTCCTGTGTCCTGAGGCCAGAGCAGCAGAGTTTTACTGTTTGAAGTATCCTTGATGGACAACAGTTGCATTGGTTCTCACAGCAAATGCCTTTTAAACATGAAGACGAGGGGAAGGGACAGGGCAAAGGCTGATCTCCATCTCTGCTACTCACATTTCTAAAGTCTGATAGGGTTCACTTTTTGTAATTTTTCCGCCAGCCTGGAATTAAAACTACGGGATGGTTTTGAACAGTACCATTTCATAGTAGCACTTTATCTGCCATGTTTTGATGTGATATGGAACAATACGTCGTTACCATCCTCACTTAAAGCCACACTCAGTTGCACCATGGCAAAGTGAAGTTGGACTTAAGGAAATATAAGAATAACCCATAGACTGTATATAAGAAGTGGACATAGTCATTGCGATGTCACCCATCGGTTTGTGGACTGGCGTTTTTGAAGCCTTGAGTTTACCGATTTGTTTGTCCCCATCTTGGATTACGGCCGTCGCCATCTTGGCTTTTTGCAACCAGTGAACAGAATTTACCATATTTGGACTGCGGAGGAATGACGTAGAGATGCTGTATATACGGCTCTGGTAGTGGCAGCGGGCATCAGGCGTCCTTGGTTTGATTTTCACAATTTGACTGCTGTGTATTTGTATTAAAAAATGCAATTATATTGAATTGTTCTTTAAACCACAGAATGACTGAAATGTACTGCTCATGGTGGCAAAGAAATACTTTTAAAAACTGTTTCTTTAAATGGTTATGTAATGGTTGCTTAACATAAAATCAAGCAGAATTATAAGCAACATTTAAATGTTGATATTCACAGATTTTTTAAAAGGTAGAATTTTCTGACTGTCCAACCGGTGCTGCGTATCAAACATACAAGACTTTTAAAGTGTTTCCAAGAATAGCCAGCCTCACTGACAGCTTCTCAAGAGTGTAACTTCATTGCACTTTTAACAGTCGCCGCATGACATCATTTCACGTGACAAAATAAACTTCATGGCAGTGTTTTGGCAGTTGTATTAGTTTCACGAGGTGGCTTGTCTGACCTGTAACGAGCAGATTGTTTTTCAGTGGTTGACAAGCTTCAATTACAACAGTGAATGAAACAGTGACTAGATGACAAATGGAGGAAATTGCAATTATGAATATGGCTCTAATGTAAAAAGGAATCTGATACACACACGAGTTCTGTTGCAACCCTCAAGAGTTTCAATTCAAGTGAAACACTCTCCAAACATAGGAGTTACTCAAAGAGCGATCCTTTTAAGTCCTTGCAATGATCAAGCATTGATTAACGAGTTTACACACCATTTCATTAGAGGAAATAAATATCTTCAAACATTTGGATGCGGTTAAAAAGGAAAAGAGAGCAAGTTGACCTGGCAGTGCTCCCTCTTTGATAATCATTTCCCGTGGATGACAGCAGGAGGAACTGCACTACACTGACATGATGAGAGACACTGTTTACCTTGCTCTCTTTTCCTCTGCATCATCTTTCTCTCCATCTCTGCAGCTGTCAGTCTCTCTTTCTCACCCCCTCATAATCTGATGCTGTTGTCGCTCCGATAGAGAGATGTGAGTTTGTTCGAGAGAACTGTTGACGTGCCGCTCCTGCACATCTTTTAACAAGGACTTGTATCGAATGATTCATGTACCGCACAGACAGGAAGAAGCCCCCGCTAAATGTAAACTAATCTCGGATTGATGGCAGGCAACACTCTCCTGAACTGCTCATGATTTGTCCCACCTGCCTTGTTGTCATTGTATCACACTCAACACACTGCACTGTAACCACAGGCTGTAATTTGGCAGCTTGTAGGTACCAGAGTCTGATCAATGGAGCATCTTGTGGACTGGCACACTAAATGAAAATGTGTTACTGGCAAACACTGCTTTGTCAGTACCAGTAAATGTGTGGCTGGGCTCCACTGCCTTGGGCTAAGTAATTAGTCTCTGACTGAGGTATTTTCCTCTTGTGCTGTCCAATGATTGGTTTTCCAGGTCACGACCTTGCAGCTGTGTGACGCATCATTTCATTCCACATACTGTCATCAACGTTAGCAATCTTGTTTAACCAGGTAGTGCCACGTGGTGCCTTGAACGCTCATGCCTTTGTAGCATTTGAAAGTGATGCATGACTCAACGGAGATGGTCTTGATTTACAGTTTGGCAAAGCTGGGGAATCAGCGTGTTGAAGGGAACCTTCTTAGAGCAGGGGGACGCTGCAGCAAGCCACATGAGGCCGTTTTACAAAGTCTGTTCTCATAAACATCCTCCTTGGTGCAAACTGTACAAGGCATGAATGATAAAAGGATATCCAACAACTGCTTTGTTTATCCCAGTGTGTATGAATACAGTATGTTCAGTGTCTGGAAATATGAACCATATTGTGTCTGTCATTTCTGCGGTATTTGCTTCAATAGTTTGGAATACCGTTGTCATTATTTGGCTGGTACATGTGAGCAGAACTGTCTCCAACTCATCAGGGCATCTCCCATGTGCATTTGTGAGATTCTTTTTTTTCTTCCCTGCACACTAAAGAGGAAAACAGCTTACTGTCCTGTGCACGTCAAAGTGCGGGGAGCCTCACACAGAACTCAGACTTCCTGTTTTATCAGTACCATATGGATTCCCCCCCCCCCCCCCACTTTGATGTGGGATGTACGCTTGCATGTAAAATCCATTGCACCATTTCATCTAACATTTCCTATTCCACGAGTTCACCCGAAAAATGTGACTGAAATTTCTAACTTTTACACAATTTATGGAGCAGAAACCGCAAAACCATATGACAAACGAACAACATTCGGAGGATGTCTAAGCACTGTTCACTGAAAGCCACTGGAGTATCTCACAAGCTCGTAAGGCGGTGCGTGTGTGCGCGATTGTTATTTTGCATACAGTATTTGTGTGAGGGGGTCGGAGGGATAGCCAGACAGATTGTGATCCAGTGCTGAAGTAATCCCATAAGTCAAAAGGTTCTTTCTAAACCGCTCTGACCCCTGTGCTCCTACGCTGCAGTGTTTACGCTGGCTCCACTGGCATTAAACACAAGCCACATATTTTTAACATTAGGATCCTCCAGGCTCACCCTGGGCCATGTAAATAGTGAGCGGCCCGTCAGCCGGGATCAATCAACTCACTGCCTGTTTGGACCAGCTCCATATGTGTGTGTGAGTGTGTAGGCGTGCATGTGTACGATTGTGTTTATTGAAACCAAAAGATATCATTCGAAAATCTAAAACGATGGCTTTCTCCACCTCCCAAAACTATTTTTGAAATACCCGTGCACATATATCACATACAGTATAATCACAATAGGATGTATGTGAAAATCTGAAGCCTGTCTTATATACCATAGTTATATTTAAATGTGGTGGGGTAAAAGTAAGGTATAGTGGAAAAGAAGCATAAACAAAAATACTCAAGTAGAAGTTTCTTAAAATACAATACTAGAGTATATGTAGACATTACTATAGTTTCTCTCTACCGCTGCCATATAGACTAACAAGTACTCTTGGTTTGTTGGAAAATAACTGAAAAGTGAGACAAGATAAATTTCTCTCATGCATCAGAGTTTCTATTTCGGATGGGAACAGGGTCAGTGACATCCTGATATTTCTCATCTGCCTGTCCGTTGTCTTTGATTTGTGGTCTATGCAGACAACACTGCCCTCTTCTGGTTGTTATATGCTACACTCTGAGGATTTCAATGCAAGTAAATCTAGAAGACCCAAGTGCCACAAAAGCTTAAATAAAAAACTAGATGTTTCATCTTTGCAAACATAATCATGATTCACTTCTCCGATGTTTATTTATATTTATATATATATATATATATATATAGCCAGGACGTCCTTTTCTCACAACAAGGTTGTAAAATGAAACATGTTAAACTAAACACGAATAAACATGTTAGTATTCCAACAACGTACCAGCAAGGTGGGTTTTACAGAACATTGGAGATAAGTCACTGACATTCCAATTTCAACACCTTAGTAACCTTCTGAGTGTTTGTGAGAGAGCAGGTGTGTGTATTCATACACATCAATGCAAACTATTCATACAAACATCCATACATGCATTCATACATGCATGGCACGTGTGTCTGAGGAAGAAACTGTTTGCATGTGTTAACATCCCCCATTAAGGATCCATGTTGAAGGGCTTTACGGTCAAAAAAGTG
>NW_022280035.1:9777739-9780041 GCF_004355925.1 Anarrhichthys ocellatus | reverse complement strand
CTCTCACTATAATTTTTTTTTTTTATGAACGGAGGTGTGAAATGCCACACATTCCAATGTATGGCAAGTCTAAACTCTTAGAGTTAAACATGGTGAGTGTGTGTGTACTTTGTATGAGATAAGGTCAGACAAAGGTAAATTCTGTATGCCTGTGAGAGCAGTGGTTGTCTATGAGTTTTGACAGGAGTGAGTACTTTACTCACTATTTTACTACTTGTTCTAACTGGTAACTGTATCAGTATGTCAGTATAAAAAGAAAGCTTTACATATACTATATGTCCAATGGGCCATCTCAAGGATAGCAAATTTGTTACATTTTTGTTTTCTTGTCCCTAACCAGTTTCAGTAAAATATGGATCCCACAACATATAATTCACTGCTGCACATAAAAGGCTAAATTGTGAAGCAATGTGTTTAAGTTAAGTCTTTTGTCTGTATTTGTGTGTTACAGAACTGAAGCTCAGGGGGTCCAGATGGCAGGCATGAGGGGCCCGGCCTGCACTGGAGTCTGGCTCTAGAGTCCACAGGGGCTCCCACTTCAACTGGACACATTCCACAGGTAGGCTACACATAAACACTCAGCACAGCAACAAACAAAACAAGTCATGTTCTGTTACGAGGAACAAAGACGTCCCTGTGATGCAGAAAATGGACTAAAGGATTCAGCAGCTAATTTAGTTGTAACGAATACTCTTGTGATCATCAAAAACACGTGCTTTAAGTAAAAGACATCAACAGTAACAAACAATTACAAACCGCCAGGGAAAAATGTGCCCAAAACAAGTTGAGCCCATGCAGAAGTAAACAAATGTATATATTAGGACATTCACAGCAAGTCATTCACTTATTACGAATTGACTCTTGACCAGCACCAGCACCAGCACCAGCCAGCCAGCCAGCCAGCCAGGCTCAACTGAGAAATAACCAACAACGATGCAGCTGCATCTTATTGGCATCGCCAAGCAAACACAACCTGGCAACACATGCAATGTCACTGACCGGCTGTGAGTGAAAGCACAAGAAGTGCAGCAGCAGGTACTTAGGTTAGCCCCCGGCATAATGGTCCAAAAATGTTTGATATACTCACTTTTTATTCAATACGTAACAAAAACAAAAAACATTAAGATTTAGAGACAAATATACATTTTTTCTCCTTTCAATGTAAGCAAGACATACAGTATAGGCACAAAATCTGAACTTTTTTTCCCCTTTGTGCTTGGCTCAGGACGTGTGCCCATGAGGTCGTCACCACTGGTCCTGCTCCTCCTGATCAGCGTCCAGGCTGTACAGAACATGGGAGGTGGATTGGCCCGGTGCGCCGGGGCAGCCAACCACAAAGTCGGACAGCAGACGGCAGCCAATCACAGAGCAGGACAGCAGCAGACCACAGCGGAGGACCACCTCTCTGAACACCATTCTTCACAAGAGCATCATAGGACCAGCCACCACAGGACCAAGAGGCCCCATCGGGCAGCTTCATACACCCAGGATAGGAGCCCTGTCGTCAGGCAATCTACGTCAGACTCCCCCTCAGACCCCTTCAACCCAGTAGTGGACCCCAAGCTCTTCTCCAAGAGACGTTACCGCTCCTCGCCCCGTGTTGTCTTCAGCGAGGTGGCCCCATCACATGATGCCCTGGAAGGTGAGGGCTATGACATTGAAGGGGTGAGTGGGGTGAGGGTAAGGCGCAGAGCAGGGTCGCATACCATGCACCGAGGAGAATACTCAGTATGTGACAGCATGAATACCTGGGTGGGCAACCTGACACGAGCCACAGACATAGCTGGGTATGAGGTGACAGTGCTGCCCAACGTCACAATCAACAACGTGGTGAAGAAACAGTTCTTCTACCAGACTACGTGCCGGTCCCCAACGCACAGAGGCTCCGGGACTGCAAACGGGGGAAGGCCAGGGGGACGGGGTGGTAAACAGGGCACCAGATCAGGCACCTCGGGCTGTCTCGGCATCGACAGTCGCCACTGGAACTCCTACTGCACCAACACACACATATTCGTGAGCGCCCTGACCATCTTCAAGGAACGGACAGCCTGGCGTTTCATCCGCATCAACGCTGCATGTGTGTGTGTTCTCAGCAGGAAGTCTTGGGCGGGACGACTGGGGCACTGACTGGGGATGACGACTCCTGACCACTGAACTATGAACCAAGCACACACATTTCTACTAAACAGCCACTGCAGCTTTATTGCCAATACTGTAATCCTCTTCCCCACCTCCAAACATACACACACACTTACACACACACACACACACACACACACACACACACACACACACACACACA
>NW_022280035.1:9750341-9777729 GCF_004355925.1 Anarrhichthys ocellatus | reverse complement strand
ACACACACACACACACACACACACACACACACACACACACACACACAGAGAGAAACAGCTTCATTTATCCAACCCTCTGGCCCCTGACCCTACCTCAGTCTGAGAAGTCCTGGTTGTTTTAAGTTATGAGGACTGCATGTCATATTTATAGTTTATACAGTCAAATATGAAAATATACTGTATACAGTATGTGTATATATACAAAATGAATTCAAGCTTTTAATGTTGTTGTTATTGTTGTGTTGTTCATGCTGTTATTTATTAAACACCTCAGTACTTGCCTGGTTTCTTGTGTCAGTTTAATGTTGATGTTCATATTTTGGTCTTATTCATATTTTCATATTAATAATGAATTAAATGACCATTTGAAATATGAAAAAGGGTCGGTCGCAGTGACAGTGAAAAGGTCTGATAGAGCCACTGTACAATACCTGAGCACCAAACAGCGTAAACAAAGTTAGCTACTAGCTGGTGAACATAGTGGAGCATTTAGCAGCTAAAGAGCCACATATTTCCCCAAAGTAGAGAGTAGAGTATTGGACTTACATTCATCAGAGACACAAATCAAGTTAATGCCAAGGCTGCTCTGTGTCTGCTCAATGTGTAAATGGGCAACTGCTTGTTTACAAGCTCTCCATGTCAACCTGATGAGGTGATAATATGTGATTGTGTTCCACGACCCCAAGAAACCAAAACAAAAAGGATTTTAAAGAATTGCACCAGAATATAGCTAGTTAGTTATCTCTCAAGGGTTGCAAGTTTGCTTCATAACATTTAACAAACACAAAAGGTTGTCAAATCTCACATAGGTGTTGAATTGGGTTGAGAACTGGTGACCAAAGCCGGGTGAAAACACCTCCGCATCACTCCGCTGTTCTCCACCAAAAATGCACTCTTCCAGGCCCAGTTATCAAGGCTGCTATACCTCCGCTAAGGGCTGTGAGCATATGATTCACATATTTATATATATATATATATATATATATATACTCCACTAGAGCGTCCCATTGACAACAATTAGCTGTGGGCCTCTATTGACTCCCTTTTAGTGGTAATTTAATAATCAACAGTACATTTAGGAACATGCACAAAATATGCCAATTCTAACACCAGGCTCCTCTGTATGACAGCAGAAGCGGTAATAATAATGAATTCAGCTCTCACAAACCAACTGACACAGTGAATATGAGGCTCTCAGGGTCTCGTCTTTACCAACACACAATTCATCTCAGTCATATATCATATACATATTCTGGATGTCTGTGACAGGTTTCACAAGAATATGCTACCCTCTTGTGGTGAAGTTGAAAACTATACCTTATACATGTTGAAATGAACCGAAGACGAGGACTGATAAGACTGACAGAGCTCTCTCTCGCTCTCTCTCTCTCTCTCTCATGCATCATCACCTTCCCCAGGTTCCTGGCTGTGCTCTCACCTTCACTAATGCTGCAGCTTCAAAGATCATACACGATGCTATTCAGATCTGGTTGCATTGCCAGGAAACCTCACTGCAGAAAGACTGTATGATCAAAGATTTTTCAGAAGGTGACCACGGATAACCTCTCATTCTGGCAGATAGGGCGGTGTGGTTATTATACAAGGCAGTAACCTGCATGTAAGAGAGAAAGATGAAGCAAAATCTGCCTCCCATCTCTTATACTTTCTAAATTGTTTCCAGGTCAAGTAGGCAAACACGGGCGTGGATATATAAACAGTGAATGCATAGCACTCACTGTCAAAGAGCCTTCAAACAAGTCACAGCTTCTCATTTGGAAAACCCTGCATTTGTACCACTCAGCTCTAAATGAACCAAGAGCACAACTGCTCAGACGACTTTCACTGAAAATAAATTGCCACACAGTCAATGTTTGCAGTGTGACCAGTAGATGGTGGTATGCTGCCACAGATAGAAATCTCTTCCACAGCTAAAGGCTCCTGCCACTTTGTTGTTGTATTAAGTAATCAAAGCAAAATGATCAAGGCATTATCAATATTATTTTCAACAACTAATATAGCGTAACAATTCTATTAAATTCCCCTCCTGACATAGTGAGACTGTCACCGATCCTCACAGCCAAAGGATATCGCAGTCTGTCACCAATAATGACCACAGAGCCGGGGAAAAGGGTCCAGGCCCTGACGGATGTATCAGACAAACAACACAATAACAAGAGCTGTTACTGATGCCACCCATTCAAGAGAGGAGTAAAACCAGGACTTTATTCAAATTCTTAACATGCTTACAGTAGTAAATTTGTCCGGGTCACTAGTAAGAGCAGAGCTACCACGCCAGCCCCAAGATGAACCTGTTTAAACATCATGTTGAGCTGTAATTCAATCCAGGCAGCCGTTTGCTGTCTTTCTTCATGGGGGTTATGACCTGCAGCAATTTTTCTTTTGGAGTTTGGAGCCACATAGCAACTGAGCCACCAGCGGCCAACAACAACCAACAAGCGGGGACACAGTGCTCTTGTCCCAGTCTTATCTGCCTTTCCTTTTATGGCACTGCTATGTTTAACGTCCTAACTAAACCTCATCTGTTTTCCCTCTGTCCCGCACAATTCCCTCAACAAGTGTCACAGCACAAACTTTGCTGTTCTGAGAGTCTAAGACGGCTCGGTTCATGTGTGTGAAAAGAGCCACATGTTGATGATTATTCACGTAAATTCATCATCTAAGCGTTTACACTAGTCCTTCTCTCCTTCTCTCTCTCTCTCTCTGTCGTGTCATTCCTGTCTGACTCTTTCTTCCCTCTAGCATTAAGCTTGGCAGACCATTTTTTTCCTCTATATGGACATTTTCTAACCAGTGCCTAATTACCCGGTGATAAAATGAACTACTCTTTGGACGTTCCCCCTGCTCTCCATGGTTGTGGGGAAAATATTTATGTTGAACATGGCGTTGCTGCTGAGTTTCATGCTCTCAGTCACTGATGACACTGAGGGAAGACATCAGGGGCTACTCTTTCCATTCCACTAATAGTAGAATTAGGTTGTACTTAGCTGATGCTTTGCACAAGGTCGGGCAATGTATTTAGGAATAAGAGGTCAATTGTGCTTCAAATTAAGTGAAATGTAAATAATTCAAATGAGCGGGTCAAGTGATTTTTAGTGAACTTTCTTGTAAACTTTGACTTCTGTTGTGATTAAAATTCTGACCTTTTCCAGCGCACTTACTTATTCGAACCCATTTTCATCCGATTTTTAGAGATTTAGTTGAAAGAGGATGAAAGTGGATGAAAAACTCATCTTTTACTCATCACTCCAGGACTAAATTTAGTGCCACGGGGAGAAAAACAGAAAGAAGTGGAAACTACTGTAGCTCTCAATATTCATCCGTTGAGAATTGGTCAACTCTCTTATTGATGAATGATTAGGCAGCTTGCGTTTTTAAAGTCTTTGACACCTTTATAATGCTACACCGACACCCGGTTTATAGGAACAGGAAAGGCTTGGGTAAGGTTATTGTTCTGTTTTCAGTTATGAAATGCCTCAACATCTTAAAAGGAAATTGAGTAAATCCTGTTGTCAAATGATGTGATGACAACACAAACCACCTAGTTTCTTCATAGAGGCTGGGCTTTCCCTTGTTTAGATGCTGTCTTTATAACTATTTTCTTTGTGCACGAGTTTCTTTGACTTTGCAGTAGTTCTGTCATAAAAATAGGCTGGTTATGTGCATCCTGGTATATGTGCAGGATGACATTTATTATTATTAGCTTGATATGTCTGATAGGCATGTGAAAAATAGGCCACTATACATCACAGTAAAAGAGATGCTATACGTGTATAGCAAACAAATCTCTCAAGGTTTAATGGGTAAACCTACCAAACTTGAACTACTTCTTTATCGTTGCCATGGAAGGTGTGTGAGGATAATGGGAGGGTGTGGTTCTACAAACACATTTTGATGGGAATATACTGATTATGAAACACTTGTTTACTTTACACTTATTATGGGATACATTTACTGTCAGCCAAAGGGATAACGGCATCCTTTGGCAAAGCATAGTTCAACCACAATGCTATAGTATGCAACATTACAAGTTGTATATTCAATATGCATAACATGAACAGAAATTGTGGTTTGTACTCACACTAATAACAACAATCAGCCCTGACAGTATCAAAAGTATGGTGATCTGTTGTTTTCTTCTTGTGTTGCTAATCTCTTTTTTTCCGGTAAGATTTTACCACTTAAATACAATTCAAATACAAATTGTTGCTAAGTCTTCATCTTGTAGTCTCGGTACCCCCTTCAGCCCCCCTCTGCTTTGTTGAAAGGGGCGGTCTGGAAAGAGTCTGAGATCCTGCGGTGTGTGTGTGTGTGTGTGTGTGTGTGTGTGTGTGTGTGTGTGTGTGAGAGAGAGAGAGAGAGAGAGAGAGAGAGAGAGAACGCTTTGCGATACACAAGTGTTGAGACCGTTATTGTCACGCTGCGCGGAGCCAACACAACCGTCAGAGCATTTTGCGGGAATAAAGGCAAACAACATCCAGCCAAAATGTCGAAGGTGGAAGGAGGAATGAAATGTGTCAAATACCTTTTGTTCGTGTTCAACTTTATCTTCTGGGTAAGTGCGTGTGAGTGCGTGTGTGGCGATGTTATGCGGGGCGTGCGTAAACGAACACGGAGCAAGTGCAGCAGTGCAGACTACTCGCAGTACTGCACAGCTGACGTTCACACCCCCACGTGTTATTTCAGTAACGATGCTTAGATTGTTTTCCGTTCTTGCTGTCATCTTCTTGTGTGCTTTATTTAGTTGCTGACCGTCCGGCGTGGGTTTACCCAGCGTGGTGCGGAGACGGTGACAGCTAGAGGTTCCTAGTTTTGTCTCACCGGGTTCAAATCAGATTTTCCACAGAGGAAAAAAACCCGCCCTCATTTTCCCGGGGAAGCGTGTTTTTCAAAAGGAAGACTGAATGAAAAGACAAAGAGAAGGGGGAGAGATTGAGAGAAAGCAATGGAAAACAAACTCAGCAGTTGGCTCCCTGCGCCACATTAACAAACAGAGCTGCAGAGCTGATTGATAAAAAGGGAAGTTACAACCAGGAGCACAAGATCAGCTCAACTGCTGATCTTTTTTAGAAAGCAGCACGTGGGCACTCAGATGGAGGCACAAGAGAGTCACTTTACTCAAGACAACTGTCTGGTGGATGTGAAAGGTGCGCGTGTGTTTGTGTGTCCTGCAGACATGCTTTGCACATGTCCCTCCTTAAACCCTTGCCATCCTTGTTAAGTCCATTCACTGCATCCTATAAATGAACATTCTAATTTAAGATTCCACAAGTAGTTACTGGATAACCTTGTGTGTTTGTGTGTGTGTGTATGCGTAAAAGTGCACTTTGGGATATGTTTTGTTCCACTGTTCTCACTCCACTGAGGGGACGCTCTTTTGTGTGTGTGTGTGTGTGTGTGTGTGTGTGTGAGAGAGAGTGTGTGAGAGAGAGAGAGATTTTCCAACAAGCATCTGTGGAGTGGATCAGGCGCTGAGTGCAGCGTGAATGGATCCATTGTGACAGCGGGGACAATAGCAGCATAACTTCAGTGTGCTGCTCCTGCCTGGCTAAGCATCAGGCCTGCCGGAGCCCTTAATGCAGCGACCCCCACCGGTCCAATCATCAAGTTATTCTATCTCCTCTTACCGGCTATCCCCACATCCAGGATGGGTGTGGCTGTTGCTGAAATCTGCTTTTTTATTTTTTCCAGTACATCTGACTGAATGTGGGCACTTGCAGAGACAGAGAGGTGAATTATGAGAGGTGACAGACAGGTGGAAAAAGAGGATGCGTGACTGCCTGACAGACCTGTTCATGAAAAACAGAGAAAGGAAGACAGCAAATGTGAGAGGAGGGAAAAGGGTCATTGGGAGATTGAGAGGGATATTAATGTGCGTGTGTGCGCGCTCACATGGCAAAAGAGGGACAGCTGACCCAGATAAAGATAGAAAGTCAGATCGGTATAAGGATAGCGGGATATTCTGTGGATGTCTGCGTGTGTGTTCCATGTCGCACAGAAACACCAATATGGGTGCTCCACTTTTTGGTGCTGACTGCATCATGCGAGTTCTGCACATTGCCTGCACTTTTTCAGCTGCCAATGAACAGTGGTCACTCTCTGTTCATAATCACTGCATCCCAATCCCCCCCCCCCCTCTGTTGATGGTGGAGTGAGAGATGATGAGAGAAGAGTGTGTGTGGAGGAGGGGCAGATATGTTTCCCTTCAAATCCCCCCCCCCCCCATGAGCCCGGAGTGGACAGAAGAGCAGAGACAGGCCGGTGGCTCTTCAACACTCACACACTTAAAACACAAAATTAAGTTGTGTTTTACCAAAATAGTTAAGAGCGTCATCCAACCATCCTCATTTAGCACAAACAAAACATGCTCATCACTCAATACGTACAAAGTGGCTATGTGTTTATGCATCTCGATGACTCCCTGTCACAGCATGATGTAGTGAGATTCCTGCAGGGCTCCAATGCCAAACCGTCAATGTAATGCAGGCCACACTATTGTATATGTTACGCTGATAGCTCCAAATACAACAGCTTACGACGGAACATCAATACCTTGCTGGCTTGTCTGGCCTGTGTTTGTGTGCTGTAGTTCACTGACTGCCCTATTTAGTCAAAAAGCCTGGGAGGTTAACAGTGAGGGGCGAGCGCTACTTACTAGTGATGTGTGTGAAATATCCCAGTGTTCTTTCTACTAATCAACAACAACCGATATGACACACTTTGGGACTGACCCCTATTGTCTGTATACCATTCAATTCTTTTGTCCAAGTAAAAAGGTAATTGTTTTTTCTCATACAGCAATTGTAGAGCCAACATCTTACCTCTCTGGTGAGAGTTCAGAGGGCTGAAATGAGCAACCTCGTCTCCAAAATGACACTCTCAACTAAACAGCATTTTTTAATTATCTTTCAAAGAAAACATTTTCTCCCGTAATACGGTCGCAGTTTGAAACAGTTTTGGGGCAAGTCCAAGTTCATGTCTTGGACTTTCCCAAATCAAACAGCTGAGATGTTTATTTTCGAGAAAATTAAGATATTTTTTTTAAACAATAAGGTAAGACGGGATTAAAAGATGGATTTATCTATTGTAAGAAAGAATTTCACTATCAAAATTGACACACAGTGTGGATGGTTATTGTGAAGAGGCGTCCAACATTTTGAAGATTTCTGGTAATTATATTATCCCAATATTCAGCCCTACAAACTGTCACGGCTGCTGGAGCAGAACAGGTCGGGAAGGAACCCAAATGCAGACGCAGAGACTTGCAGATTCAGCGATCATATTTTATCGCAACAAAAATAGCTTACAGACTAAGAGTACAAACGTCAGGCAGGAAAGGAGGCGGATAACAAGGGGCGGGTCACAGCAAGACTGACGAGGAACAGGTGAAAGTCATAAGGGTGGGGCGGACTAAAACGGTAAACAAACTAAAACAAAAACCCTAGCACCACGACACAAACACACTGGTCTGTGTTGTAGAGGTTGATGTGTGCCACCACACACCCTCGCCCTGTGGCAGAGTACAATAGGATTTACTCCACCCATAATGATCCCCCTCCTATTTACACTTTCCCTCTGCCTATCTTTTTTTAATGTGCGCTTGCAAATGTTTTCCTAAACATATGCCAGACAGATGTTTTGCTTTTGTAGACTGCTTTTTAGTTTTTTCCTGAAAATAAGGTCTAACCTAGAAAGTGGATAATGGCTCAGACTGTCTCTGACCAAGACCACAGTCCTGTGTCAGCTCAGCCCCTGTTTCATGGAAATTCCCCTCACAAAAACACTATTTAACTGCCCTGTTAAAAAAGTAGGCCTTGTTACTGTAAAATAACCTCAATAAAGCTGCAACAGTGAGATTTCTGTCCCTGTCTAGAAATATCCAGTCACATAAACTATCTTCCAATATAGCATAGAGAGAGGCTGTAAGGTAACTCTGCGATTCTAACTTCCATCTGCGTTTTAGAGACACATAGGCTATACAGGGCCTGTATAGGCCACAGGTTGGAGTTTCAACTTTGTCTCTGAATAAGATGCTTCTGTCTTCCATGTCCGCAGGCAAGGAAGAAAGATGATGGCTCGTCTAACGACTTACACTCTCTTTTCCTTTCTCTCTTCCCCTCTTTCATTCTCTCTTTCATTGTGTCCGTCTGTTTCCGTCCTATTGTGCGCCAAAACGTATAGTCACAGGGAGACAGTGGGTCTTTGTCCTTTGGGTGAGGTTTGGAGGGAGGGGGGGGCGAGATTAGGTGGGGTAGGGGAGGGGTGTACATGGAGATAAGTCAGGGGGCGGGCTGGTAGATTTGAGAGGCAGGGGGGCCGAGAGAAGGGAGGGGAGGGGTGTGTCTGGTGTCAGACGGGGTAATGATGGCAGATGAAGTGGTGGGGGGTAAAGCAGGGGGTATGTAAGCAGTGAGGGGGTTAATGGGACCTTTGGGATGACTGAGTGAGTGCCAGAGTTGAAAGCGTGCTTAATATGTCAGCTACTGCCTGCAGTGTTGGATGCCTTTTTCTAAAATGAGAACTTTCAGTGTGGTCGCCATTCAATGCATCTGGTTTTGAAAAGGCTTTTAAATGGAGCCGTCATAGTAATGAGGTTCGGCTGAGCTCTGAGCTCTTTGCAATTGTGAAACAACCATCTGCTCCTCCTACACCACTAACACGACCTAGCTTGGGGACAACAGCAACACTTAGCGCTGTGTGCATATCCACACGATTCAGTGGGCAGCAGTCCTCGCCTCACACCTCCAACCACGCCATCGCACCATCGGGTGCTCCGACAAATACCAGGGTTAAATAGATCCAGAGCCCCTCATACGCACTAATCCAGCCTGGTTCAGTAAGTCTACATATCTGCAGCCTTCACTTTAATGTGCTTTATCACTTTGGACCTGCTAATCCTGAAACCCCAAGAGCTCAGCTGTCCCACACATCACCACGCATGACGCTAAATCCTTAGTTTTGGAGGAAGCCTGCTTCCCAACACCTGTCTTATTCCGATGCTTTACAGCTAAGCTACTGGCTTTACTTCAGACCAACACTATAAAATATAACTTGAGGACCTGGAGTGGAGGAGGAGAGGAGTGTAGAACATGAGGGCTAGAAGATAAAGACTAAAAGAAGTGAAACTTGTGCAGACTTTTTAAGTGGATTTGAGTGGACGAACGTGGAGCAGTTTGTTTTTGTCTGAACTTTGGAATGGGGTTTGTTTCTCTAAATAAATAAACAGAGCCAGAGGACGCAGAAACAAATAGTCACACTACATCAATTCTGATATCTAGGACACAGAGAGACCATGTGACAAGCACTCCTTAATTCTCTCCATTTAGACAAATCATTTTATTTCTCTGCACACAGACACACACACACACACACACACACACACACTGTGTTGTTTTGAAGCTCAGCTCAGCTCGGAAGGTTTTTAGACTCCATAATCCTCAGGGGGCATAGGCTCAGTGATCATTAGAACCTCTCAGTATTGATCCATCAGTGGTGCGCCCACCACAGTCTCTGTCCTTGAGAGCATCTCAGATCTCTTGAAAACAAAGCGTTTACTTCAAGGTCTTCAACTTTTGACCACTTAAGAGAATAAAGGTTTTTTGTTGCAGTGAGTTTGCAAGACCATTGCAGGGAGTAGGGTTTTGTTCAATGTATGCTGATGGTGGTTTAGATGAAGGAAACTATGAGCAACATGTAGCCACATTTCCAAACAAACAGGAGAGCCTGTTTAAGCTCAAGGTGCCGCACTGCTCCCCGCAGCCAAGCGGGTCATTTTCTCCCTACTGAGACGCCAAAAATCACTACGTTTTTTTTTTTTTTTCAAAGTTACAAAAGTTACATTTCGCTGGGATCTAGAACACATAAATGATTCACCCATGATACTGACAAGTATTCATACCATTGGTTTGACAAAAAAACATTCCATTTTAGCCTAACAACTCTTACAGAGATTACGCTCCTGTTGCCTACGTGCAAAGGGCGGAGGGTCGGAGTGGAAACTCCACAGCACCATTTGCTTTATGTGGAAAACCCCATTGAGGGAGAGCAGAAGAACAAGCCCTCTGAAGGCCTGAAAAATCAAGCACTTACACTCCTGTGATGAATGCTGAAACCAAGAACATTGATTTTCTACTTTACTGACTGTATTGAGGACCGTCTGCAACCATGTGACATTTCAACGTTTATTACATCTATAGTTGGTATTTATTCGGGTTCAGTTACAGTTAAAGCCTGCATGAGTCTCGACAGCGCATGACTGTGGACTACTTGTCTACAGAGGTCCTGTATTTGTTGTTCAATGCGTTTTGTCTGAAATAAGTGGTCATTATGTAGCTTATTACAAGTCCTTGTCTCTCTTCTCTCTCTGCAGTTGATGGGATCGTTTGTTCTGGCAGTGGGACTGTGGCTGCGCTTCGATCCAGAAACTGTGTCTCTTCTCAATGTTGACAAGGCTCCAGACACTTTCTTCATTGGTGAGTACCATAACACACCTCAGGTCATCTCTACAGTCAATGTACACACAGTGTAGGTGTGTAAGAACATGCTGTAAGTATTGTTGTTGCTGGTGATTATATATTGTTTTGTTTTTTTAAAGTTTGTGTGTGTCTTTTTCATGTTGCTCAGAAACCACTCTAAATGGGTCACGGAAAGTAGTATCAGCCGTTAGACTTTTACGTTGACTGATATTAGGAATGGAAAATGAAAATCTCCTTTTTGCAGCATTGAAAACGTATCACATCATGACACTATTGTATCTTTTCAAATCAATCCATGAACTTTGCAAATAAGTAACATAATACCATTTTTAAATAGTATGCTAGGCACACATGAGGATGGGGGGGGGGGGGGCTTCTTGAAGTGAGGTCCTCTCAGAGTATAGTGCTGCACATGGCTTTGACATTGAGTGCGCTGTCTCCACAGACACAGCTGAGAGCGCTCAACAGTTGCTATAAGAACACGACAAACAACTTCAGACTAAGCGCCGAACGGAAAACCAAGTAGAGAAACGGCGTCTCTTTCAGTTTGTGAATGCAGCAGCATTACTTGTCACCAGCTGCGATAAGTTAAAGGCCGATCAACAGGCTAATTGATCGTTAGACACCTTAAAGATGGAGTCAAACAAAGTCCTCCGACCATATTTACTGTTCCTCTCGCTCCCACTGCCTTTCTCTTTACCCATCCATGGACCACTACCCTGTCATGTGAATGACTATAAACGACCCCGACACCGGATTTTTTTTTTTCAGTGCACAAACGGAACAGACAGCTCGCAGACCGCAGGGAGAGCAAGTTTAAGGCGGCAGCTAAACTCTCCTTCCTAACAAACAAAACAAATGACGCACCCAACTCAATTATTGTGTCACATCAAGTCTTTTTGTTGACACATCAGGATCCTATAAACGGTCTTCCTCTCCTGTTTCCATCTAAGCACGTATCACCCAGGGGGCTGACGCGTCCTCACTCACCCCATCCTCTGCAGAGCTGTCGCCTGGCAACAGACCCCACCTTTATGAGTGCTGTTTTCCCAATGAGTGGGTTGATGGGAGACCAGGGAGGTCCCACTTCGAGCTTCTCTTGAATAAGGCTGTTGGCAACAAGGCTATTTACAAGGCATCTCAAATGAGGACACAATTAAAAGGCACAATAAGTGGGTCCACTCCTAAAAAAAGGATCTAAGCACTAACCACTGAAAGAGCACATTTGTGAATGGTATTCACAAATGTGAATACCATCGTCACCAGCTAGTCTGCTCGGCAATCTAGAATATAGTGACTTACATTTCTAGCTCTATGCTTCCCTCTGCTGGTGCTTCTATAGATCTTAATTGCCAGATGAACTAGATGGGGAAAGCTGAGCATGTTTTCTCTATGTTGATGAATAGTGTATCAAATTAAAAGGTATTCTGATGGTTGTTTACCTCATGACTTTAAAAAATGTTTAACTTTATTTCCTGCATTTTTGTTCATAATTGCATCAGTGTCTTTTCCCGTGTTCCTCCAGGTGTCTATATCCTGATAGGTGCTGGCAGTCTGGTGATGTTGGTTGGTTTCTTTGGCTGTTGTGGAGCTGTTCGGGAATCTCAATGCCTGCTGGGTTCAGTGAGTACAAATGCATACGTACCACAAGAGCAAATGTTATCTTTAAGTTCACATATATTTCACCTTTCTATTTATTGTCCCTCTTTATTGTTTCTGTGGATTCCTTCAGTTCTTTGCGTGTCTGTTGATCATCTTTGGTGCGGAGTTGGCAGCAGGGGTGTTTGGATTCTTAAACAAGGACAAGGTACATTAAATATTTGATAGCTTAAGTAGTACATTTAGTTCAATGAATCCTAATGGCACCACATCATTCACTGTCCACTATCACACAGATTATCAAAGACGTTCAGACCTTCTACACAACGACCTACAATGAAAACAATAACAGCACATTGATCATCTCATACCAGAAAGTAGTAAGTATTAAAATAAAACACTTTTTTCTTAATGCATAGAAAATGCATTATGTTTGCTCATACATCATATTATGTTTATCTTTCCACTTTCAGCTGAAATGTTGTGGGACCATAGAAAGCCCCTGTACTGAATCCAGAACAGATACTAAGGTAAGATCTGACACCAGCTCCAGACTCAAGGAGGAAATAAAGTTCCGCCCCTCTAATGAGTCATGGCGTCATACAAATCATCCTGGTTCTTGACAACTTCACACTGCTTGATTCCTCTTATCTTTGGTCTGCAGGACTGTGAGACAGGCATCAAGGAGTTCTTCAACAGTAAACTCTTCATCATTGGATACGTGGGCATCGGCATCGCTGGAGTCATGGTGAGTCAGCATCTGAGAAGACTTGAAAACACACGCAAATACGCACGTATTGCGAGCGAGAACGATTTTGTTCAAACTCCGTTTCGTCCCAACAGATCATTGGGATGATCTTCAGTATGGTGCTCTGCTGTGCCATTCGCAACAGCAGGGAGGTCATCTAAGCTGGACCCTCGACCTCTACCTCTTCTGCACCCAGCCCCAAAAGACTGTACAGCCTTCAGATCAAATGTCAACCGTAGTCCATCATCCATCCAGGGACCCTGGAAATAGATCATGTTCAAAAATATCCTTTCCACTATGATGCTAAAACCAGCTCTCCAGACCTGATGTTCCACTATTTTCTCTTTTTTTTAATTATTTGTACTCACAAGCAAAGTAGCACCCTCTACCTTCCAGAACATTCTGATAAGACCAAAACAGCAGGATCAGTGTGATTTCTGATGTTGACCTGACAATCTGTCAAATTGTTTTCCTCCTCATGGCCATTTGGTCACCATTATAAATTTTAACCCACATACTGTCGCAGTAGTGTCAATTCTTTTTCACACAGCCTTGACACTGACCCCTCGACTGTGGGAAACTTTAGCCCCGAGAGAGCAAACCTGAGAGGTGAAAGCAATGGTGTGTGACATGAGATCACAGCCTTTAAAAAAAAAAGGTTGGCTGGAATCTCGTAGTGAATCCTGATTGGTGGAATCAGAGTGGGGTGTCGAGAGGGAATGGCCAGTGAATGTTTCGGGAATGCATCCATCATGCAGCCCCTGTGCCCTCACTCACACACACACAGTATACACTCTCTGTGTGAACTTAACAATCAACATAGATTTTTCTCTACAAGAAAAATTGGCAGTTATTCAATGTGTTGTCGAGGATTAGCTTAGTTTAGCTGTAGTTCATATTTACTTTACAGACATGAGTGGTATTGATCTTCTCATCTCACTCTTGGCAAGAATGTGAATATACATTTTTCCCAACTCTTCCTTACCTTTTAGTACATTTACAACAAACCGTGCATTCTATATTTTTCAAACAATGCAGGTATGTGGTGGATTTCACAACCAAGGGTCAAAAGCTGCCTGGAGCGGAAATGTGAATCCAAAAATAGAAAGCGCACACCAGCTGAACTGAAAACCAAATTTTATTTTTTGTCCCGAAGGAAAAGCTCCTCTTATATAAGTGCTCTCTTACAGAAGAGAGTATCCTTGAGTCTATGTTGACTGTACGTCAAGATCATGTGGACGCATGTGGATGTTTACAGGCTAAATATAGGCTAGCCAGTCAACTGAGAATAGGCAGTGGGGCTGGGAAATTGGGTTATTCAAACCAGTAGGATCTCTTCCCACCTCCCATCTTTTTTCCCCTCTGTGCCTTAAAAGTACACCACTCACGACAAAACAAAAGCTGAGAAATGACCCCTGTATTCCTCTCATCTCTTCAACCTCAGCAGACAAAAAGGTTTGGACAGAAATGCCCGACTTCCAATAACTTTTATTTACCCAGGTTCACTCAGGCCACTGTTAATTCTGCAGGGTTTATTACAGGACTGTGGTATGTAAATATATGTGACTTTTCTTGTAGTTGTACGTTATTTGTGGATGATTTGATAGTCACTATTTAACAAGCTGTGTGTAGATATGAGCTTGTAGTAGTTGTATGATGTTCATGTAGTCATGACAGTGTTTGCGATAGTCAAAGCAAATCCACACAACTAACAGCTTCTTAATGTGCCTTTCTTTAATAACGAGCTATTTGAACAACGGGCTGTCAGAACATAGCAAAAGTGTACATATGTTTGTAGAGTTGGACTGCAAGGACTTGTCACGCACATTCGACTTGCCATTATTGTTTTGGCGTGTGACACTTCTTCTCTGCCAAGAGATGGTGAAAGCAACAACTTCTCTGCCAACTATTTCAAAAGCCTCTTGGTCATTTTAGAACATTTCAGTGTAATGTGACACAAAAAAAGGCTTTTTTTTCCCACTCCAGAAGGCTGTGTTTACTCTGCGTGACAACAGAGTCACTCGACTGTTACTTCACAGGCTCTGTGAGGTTCAAATAGGATGAACTAGGAACAGTTAAGTGTGCCTCAATCCATAAAGCTATTGCTGTTTCTCAGTTGTATTTGTTTGAACAAATCTGGAGATGTAATGTACTGTGCACATATAAAGACACCGTGTACACAGTCGAGCCTTTCGTAGTTGATTGTGTGTTAATTTATTTTGATACCATTCCAGGCTTCTCAGGAAGATAGTTGTTTGAAGTTTAATAAAGCTTTTAAAGTTTACATTGTTTCCTGTGTCTTATTTCATCACAGGGGTCTACAATGTATGATAGTTTATATGCATTTCCTGCTATATTGAAATAAGTAGTAATCTTTGAAACAAGAACAGATCAGTTATTAGTAAAGTAATGCAGTTGTGTGCATGACTTTGGTAATAAAAAGACATAACAGCTCTTTGCATCAGTTGTTCCAGATTTAAGGGATTTGTGTGTTTTTCTCAGCAAAGAAAAAGATAACTCAGGAAACCTGCTTTTGGGACAAGATTGGAAGGTGGGGTTTGAGTATTTTGCATTTGTGTTTCTGACATGTTGAATAACTTGTTAGATCTCGTTACTGAAGACATTTCTAAGTCGTGATATCAAACCCCATTACACACACAGACTTAGTCACATACTCCACTGGTTAAATCTGCACTCAATACTTTCCAATACTGAAACATAACCTCCCCACCTCACCAAAAGTAATTTAAAACAGGCCGATACATTCATCAGATCTCATCTGAAAATGGTGCAGTGTTTTATTCACACTCAACATTAACGAAGAAAGGCCTAGTTTTTTCTTTCAATTATTGGTTACGGAAAATAAAGATGAATCTACATTAACACATTAAGTAGTAGATTTCCTAATGTAGTAGGCTTACTTTATAGGTTTTTGAAGGAATCACATAATCCCCAGATAAGCCAGTACTAATTCACTGTAGCAGATAGATATACATTAGGAGGAATAGTGTGCTATAGATCCAAGAATGAGTTATATTTAAACATGGCTTTAAAGCGGCTTGTAGTCAAAATGACCCATGTAGAAATTGAAAATGATGGTTGCAGAAACACATTCAAACAGATGGACTTATTCCATCAGAACGTGATTTTTCTTTCCTTCCCAGCAGATAGGATTTTAAATCCCCTCTGATTAAATACGTTTCCAGGTTTGGTCGCATGTGTTTCATGTCAGAGTTTCACCTTTCTGCGCTTGAGCTGAAAGGACAGCTGAATATTTAGTTACGCCTGTGATGCGGCAGAGGCTCCAGGACTCCCCGGGCTAGAGTTACCCCAACACTGCAGCATGAGCATTTTTACAGCCTCAGACGTATCCATGCCAGTGATGCATGTGTAAATAAGCAGGGTAACACCCCTTAAGATTGCATCGGAAAAAGTACGACACTGTCTACAGTCAACCTGCCACTATTCCCTACAGCCCTACCTGAGAATACATGACTGAATATGCAACTCTTCAGGCTGCACACACTCCATAAATACCACAAGTAAACACTGGATTCATAAGTATTTATTCAGCATTTAGAAATCTATTTACACATGTAATTCAATTAAGTTCATTACAATGAAGTTAAAAATAATGAATTGTCCTCTAAACTGGTTAAAACACTTTTGAACATATTGAAATGTTAAAAACTGCTCTCAGTTTGAGTTTAACTTGGCAACGTTTGAGACAAACAAAAAATACAAGATACATATTTACATAAAACGGTTTGACCAATGAAATTCTCCATAAGGGGGCGAGTACAGCCCAAAATTGCACTCCGTTCTGCTTCTTAATACACGATACACTTGTGTGGGCTCCTGTATCTCTAACAGACAAGAACACCTGACCAGTCACGAACAACCACCGTCAACTAAGAGAAAGTGGCTGTTTATAGGTCACCATACACCTTTTCCAGAAGATTTGGTCCCAAAAGCATATCAAGTCACATAAATAAAGACTTGTCCATCATTAGACCACTTTACCACCATCTAGTCTGCCTCAGATGTAGATTGTGGGTATAAGCCACCCATTGGCCGCCTATTTCAGCCAGCATTCTCTTCTCCATCTACTATCTATCCATCGCTGCATCCTGTGCTAAGTGCTGCCCAAGACAATTGTGAGGTGTTTAAAGAAATACAAGACAGGGCATTTTCCCCTATAGCAGAATGTTAATGTGTGGAGCCAGACCACAGCGAAAGGTCCGGCGAGACTAACCATCAAACGCCATTTCTTTCTCTGCAAAAAGCAGGTCTCCAAAGTTTAAAAAAAGAGTTTGATGGACCCACAGAGAGATTGCCCACAGTGTCCATTCAAAAACCCAAACACCTCCACAACATTGTCCTGAGAAATAAACACCAGAAAGCACCTACGAACAGTTTCAGTTTAGTGACCAACTGTAAAGCATAACACAGGGAATTTACTCCTTGCAACAGAAAGTAATTCAACACAGGATTCCTGTATCATACAGGTGAACAGGAAGTCCAAATGTTCATTCAGTCTAAAGCTATGACCTTTTAAATAATCAGTTTTCCAGACCAGGTTGTTCGGAGGAAAACACCTGAAAATTATTTTGTCAGAAAAGTTATTTATCAAATGATATCTGCTTTACACTACATACATAGACAGGGGTCAACATCCATGTTGTTTCACATGTAACCCTTTAAAACAGGATTGAAGCTATTCAAGTAATGTTTAAACATTCGGCCTTTGTTATTACACAGTAGACGCTCCCTTGCACTGTAAGGTCTCTTTTGCAACATCATGTAACCGTCGTTAGACCTACATGGGGCAGTTGGAGGGATGTACAGGTTAGGGTTACAGTGAAGGGCAATTGATATTGGGCATAATGAGGGATAGGGGCTGAATCTAGGAAAACATGGGAAGGGTTTGGTGTGACAGGTCTTGAGTCTGATATGAGTGCAGTGGTGATCAATGTAAGTCTATCTAGTCCCTTAGTGAGGAAAGCAATTCTGCTCTCACAATATGCTCCACTGAGGCCCAGATAGAAATACAACTTTCAATCTCTTGAATAGACAGACTAGGAAACAGCTTGTTTATGTAGAGTAGATGTTGGAGGGCGTGTACCCAAGCAGGAACTCTCCAACTCCTACAAAGTACACAACCTGTACAATGCCAAAGAGTGGGGCAATAACTAGGGCCCGGCAACTGGCCCCCTTGAGGAACGCTCCAGGACCCTCCTTTCTCAGGATCTTTCTGCAATTGAGGAGAGTGTGCAGGGTTAGCATGTAACCTGTGCCTTTCATGCAAACCCTGTGGAAGGAAAGGCATTCTGTTTGATGACTGTATGAAATATTTACCTGATGCAGTCCACCACTCCATTGTAGGTTTCCTCGTTAGCTCCTTTTTTGAGTGATTGTAGCCTTGTCTTGACCACTGCACCAGACATACCAAGCATATTAGTTGAGAATTTATAAAAATATTTGAAACAACTTTAAACTTTCAGTTAATAATGCTTATGTTGGTTGATATCTTCATAGATTGAGTCACTGACCGTCACAAGGGCTGACAGTCACAGCAGCGATGGATCCAGCCAGGCAGCCAGACATGAAGGACCAATAAAAGGGCACGGATGGGTCTTCAGATGAGCGCTGGCCGAGCTGGTGCAGATGTGCGAAAAGAGGGAAATACACAACGGAGAACGGGATGTCCCTAAAAAGGCAACAAAAAAATTGCATGTTAGCCACAATAACTGGAAAAGCAGTTGAAGCTTTGGTTGGTAACTTAACGTAATAAAAATAAATTTGTCACATTTACTCAAACTGTCACTATATCCTGACAGTAGTCCATGAAAGAGAAAACCTGTTCCTTTGCCACCATTTAGTGCTCCCAATGGCATTTGCAAGAATCAAGCGCCTGAAGAAAAACAACCAATCAGACCTGAGGAGTCTCTAACGCAACCGTCATTCGTTGCTCATGAACCAATCAAACTGTCAAACTAGCCAGCGCTGATCAAGAAGAATCAAGATTCTGTTACTGCATTGCCTATTTCTCTTCTCAAATGTTTTCAGGAACATATTTTAGTCTACGGTTTAGCTGCAAAATGAGAACAGTTCTGTGGGCGGTGCTTGGTTTTGGCTCGACTGCGTTTAAACATGGCGGCCGGGTCGCAAACTCATTTTACAGCTCAACAATACAAGTTAACATGTTTCTGAAAACATTTCAGGTAAGAAACACGCAATACAACAACAGAATCTTGATTCATATTTGATCTGCACTGCTTCGTTTGACAGTTTGATTGGAGTTTATGAGCAGTGAATGACCGCTCCTTCAGGCAGAGGAACCTGATATTTTTTCACAGATTATCCGTCTCATGTACTACCGTCAGGATATATTGACAGTTTGAGCAAATATGACAAAACGTTATTTTTATTATAGTTATCAACTGTGGCTTTAAGCAAGAGCAAGCATGAAATCCCATCTTACCTCATCAACGTGGCTCCGAGTCCCCTGTACAGTCCTGACACTCCTTTGGTCCTCAGCAGCTCTCTGGTGATCTGTGTGGCGGACACTCGCGTGACTTGAGGCGCAGGGCTGGTGTTGTAGGAACGGCTAAGAACAGCCCTGGTCCCCCCCATCTTTAGAGTGGTCACTACACTAGGCACCACCCTCTGCTGGGCCGCTGGCAGAGAGAGGAAACATATTGTAACTGTTTTAGGGTAACTGTTGAGGATGTAAAGAGCACATCAAAGCATTATTTGCTGCTGCTGACTTCCTTGTAATTACCTAGCCTGCCAGCATCCTGCAACTGGATCTTGAGCATCTCCATGGGTGTGGTGATTATGACCTGGCACATTCCTGCACAGCATCCTGCCAGCATCTCCTTAAACACCGTCAACCTGCCACTGAAGACACACGGACCGGGTTTAAAAAAAAAAAAAAAGGGAATGACATTGCCCTACAGGAGTCTGTCTTAATCCGTGGTATTACTCACCCATCTTTGCTCAACTGGTGGCGGAAGAAGTCATTAGCAGCCAGTTTGATGGCCTTCTCGGGGGTTACCAGGGTGAGATTTACTGCTGCGCCTGCAACAACAAGCATTGACAAACTTAATACTAATGAACCGTTGATGCAGCAAGATGTCTGTTAAAGAAATTAATTCCACATCACAGAGGTTGTCAATCAGATAAAGCAACAATGATTTATGTGAGGCATAAAATGTCCAGTTGTGGTTATGTGATCAGTGTCTTACAAGATGAACCACTGATTAATCTATTTTCATGGAATTTGATCCAAGCACTTAGCCATGACACAGCATGGAGGATGAAAAAAACAAATTAAAGAAACTTGGCATAAGAAAAACATCCTTCTTTGGGAGTCAGATGAAATTGGTAAGTTCGGTTCAGGCCAATCAAAGTGTATCACAGGTCTTGATATTCTATTCAAGGAGACTATTCAGGCACATCTTAAAAATGTCAGTATTTTACAAACAGTGCGAATAGTGTTACCTCTGTACATGCCAAAGTAGCCCTCCGATTTAACTGTCTTTATTAGGCAATCCATCCTGAAGGAGAAAAAACACAGACATTGATAATTATGCAAATTATTTAAAGGATACCCTCACGTTTATGCATATTAGAATTAAGTGAGTATTAATAAAATAGAGTCAGGGCTTGGAAAATGAAAACTTGGGAAGAGTCTTCATACAAATGATGTGTGGTAATTATTAAAAAGGTAAATACTACATAGTGAGAAGGAGGCCATCTGTGATCTTTTCTTTTGGCTTGTGTGGCTCTTACATGTTCTTGTAGAGTTGATGCCCGCTGCGCTGGTTCTGTAGGCGGGTCTTGGCCAGGTCGATTGGGAACACACAGGTGACTCCTACCATGCCTGCAATCCCTCCATTTATCAGTTTAGCTGGGAGGCTGTTTAACGACAAGTCAGCACAGACATGCGCGCACAACAATCATTCCCTTCCTCACAACATTCCTAGAAATTGAGTAAAGGTGTACAAGTACAAGGATTTGGTCATCTAAAGCACAAAATTAAGGACACCATCTCCATTGGAAAGTAATTCATGTGTGTATTCTATTTCTCAGGCATTAGCTTTGCAACAGAACTGGGTACAGAGTGACTGCCTCTGGAAATCGGCTCATCCAAAAATAACTTGCCGACAGAGTAAATCACACAACATACACATACGTGCAGCAGGCATTATACACCCGAATGCTTCTATGATTTGCCATGTTAGTTCTAGAGAAACAGAGGGCAAACTACAACCGTTTTATATTACATTAATGCAGTTAAATAATCAAAGCATGCTTTATTCCTATTTTGCTCTTTGAGCAGCCTCCACTGTATCATTCTGGAGGGGTTTGGTGTATTGTCCTAATGGACAGAGCAGGTTCATACCTAATCTGCTGTTGCTGGGCCATGGTTCTTGGTTGTTGAGAGTGCAAAAGATGGTCCGCACAAAAGGAGGCAGCAGAGGGAAAGCAGGCTGAGAGTCCCTGGGAGACACTAAGCAAGGCAAGAGGAGACAGAAAGTCAGTCTTATATATAGAGAGAGAGCGAGAGAGAGAGAGAGGCAAGTCCAGCCCCGAAGATCCAGGGATAAATTTGACATTACTCTCCACCCACTGCACCGCCAGCCAGGAACTGGAGCCAGGCTCAGTCATCACGCTACCGAAATCAAACCACAAGTCAACTAGCTCCCAGGGATTCATCTCCCTATCTTGTGAGGGAAGTTGCCAACAAGTCCTCCATCAATGAAAATAATGTATTAATATCTATCACCTTATTAAACTTGAAGCAGTCAAATGACTTGGGTTAAGGGAGTCAGACAAGTTAGATGATACGACATCTTGTTATTTTCAATTATTTTTAGAGACACATTCATTGTCATTGACAGTAACATGATTATCAAAAACACATGTACTCTAGAAATAATAAAGATCTTCAAGAAGAAACTTGAATGCTTGAAAACTGAAGTGAGAATCTTGCAACTTTTCTTTCAAACTTTTACCCTTTTGCTTATGACCTGTAATTTGGGGCCCTATGGTACTATGGCAAAACAGTAAAATAAATAAATTGAATAAAGGCCGTATGTTTGGAAAATATGTTAAGTGCTAGTACCAATTTATGCAATCACATGTTAATTGAAAAGTGGTGGATGTCATATGATGTAATATGATTATTATTTTCAGCTGGTAAAGCCTTTTGGTATTGTAGCAGACACTTTTAATCAGGACTTCTGATAAGATGTACCGCTAATTCTGATAAGGTACCGTGTCTGCTTTGACTATGTTCATGGTTAATTTGCATTAGTTGTATACATCATGTACATCACGTCAGTTCATTTCTATGAAACTCAACTTGCAAGGACTTCAGGACAACCATGTTTGAGCAGTACTTGTTCATGCAGTGATGTGATGTAGGTTTAACTTTAAAAAAAAAAAAAAAGATCAAATGCTGACTGTGATCATTTCAATGCAACACTTTTCAGATCTCACCAGGTTAATGTTTATTGTAATGAAGTGAAACCAATGGCTGCCAGAGGGTAGAAAACGCATGTCATTTCTGAGAAAGTAATTTGTGTGCGTTTTTGACTTGGCATCATGGGCTCACTTACCTGTGGTGTGCACTGTACATCAGATGCTCTTGTAAAGAGGAGGGGAATTGTGTCTTTACTCTCAGTTAGCAAAGGCCAGATCGGTGTCTCTTTTAACCCCCTTCGTAACTGTTTCACTCGTCTTGAGGTTCTTCCAAGGACCTGCAAAACATTTGCATCACAACAGAAAAGAAAAGCAGACTTACTAATCTTTAACTAGTAGTCTAATTAGCATTACTTAATAAACTCATCAACATCCATCTGTGTATGTCACAATAAAGACAAAATGTTGTCCTACATCAGAACTTCAACTCTAATTAGTCGGTCTGGTTTGTATGATCTGTTAAGTACAGATCAGAATACTCACAGCATGGAGGAGCAGTTTGTCCAGCAGCCATCTTCTGTTGTCAGATGTGACTGCAGGCAAATCCCAGAACAGTGCCAACTCATTAATTAGGTTATTTTCTTCAGATGACAAATCTGCTGTACCCTCCAGCTAATAATGACAATTAGAATTAGAATAGATTAGAATTCCTGATTTCTCAAGACTTGCATAATATTCAGATTTGATACAACAAATAGGGAAAGGACAACTTGTCAATAACTATCAATCACGTGGTTGACAACACCCACTGGTCTCAAACCACATCCCAAATAATGTAATTTTGTATCCCTTTCAAACAGCATGTTGGGAACCTGTTAAAACTGCGTTTGCTCTAAAAACACATTTTACATGATGACATCCGTCACCATAATTACATATTTTAAAGAAATGTACTTACGTTTATGGTTTTAATATTGCTTCAGCACCCACTGCTGGTTTAAATTAGTAAATGATGTGATTGTGGTATTATAAATATCTGAGAAATTTTTTTGACATCAGGTATTACTTTTATTGTCCTTGCCCCGAATTTGTATCATTAAAATCTTACAGGAAAAATGTATTTTATCACTTTGATTGTCTCACGGATGTCAAGGTCAGCACAGTCCTTAATATCTATTATGGCTTCTTCTGGGGATCCAACAAAGAGCACATGCAGGATAGCTGGGCCGAGTCCTCCAAGGCATGGCCCACTATGGAGGAATGAATGACCAATCATTCGGCCAGCAACAACAAAGAAGTCACTCTCCAAAAGGTAATGCCAAGTGGAGGGAATCAGATGATCTTGTTCCCCCTCAAAAAGTAGATTTCCTCCTGGTACTTCAATTAAAAGAGAAAAGTGAAAGAACATTGATAGTGCAGAATGTAAAGGACATAGATATCCAAACTTTCATACAGAATTAGTAAGGAAATATCAATCAGCCACTGAATACTTTGGGTGATCCTGTAGAAACCTACAGAGCCACAGCAGCTGCGTCACATTTGTTTGTTTTTTAAGGTTTTAGGTATTCTCTGGGTAAGTAGAGACAGATCCGTTTTCAGCCTGGAACTGGTGCAAACCAAACACAGAGCCCGATAGCTGACAACCAGCCATCAGCCAAAGTGAATATTCACTTACCAAAATTCATCTCGAAACCATACTGAAGTTTGGACATGATGCTTGCAAAGAAACAGCGAGTCACGCCATCACCAATTGCTGGATCTCCTGAAAAAGCAAAATACACAGTACAGACATCAGTTAAATGAATATATGATCGTTTTTTATCTTTAGTTTTGCGTGTGTAACCAATTTACCCTCGAGTGTGCATGTCAAGGGGCAAGCCTACTCAACATTAGCCCTCTTATAAAAAGAAAGGACTGTCCTCTGCACTGTCTCCAAGATCCATGGTAAGATAGAATGATTTTCCAGTTGCATGCCGGCTTAAAATGTCTTCTTTGAATCTCTTTGCTGCCTCACTGGGATTTGAAAGAATTTTCCAATCTAAAAAGAGTTTTTAAATGATTCCAATTAATACTGGATGAATTGATATTTAGAGAGCAAGAATTTATTGCAATAAATAATGTAATGTTTAAATGATGTAACACACCTGGGAAGCCTCTCTCCTCAGTGGGATCTAGGTCAACTATCTCAGGAGCAGCCACATGTCCCTGAGAGGTGGCACGCAGTAGTTTGTGTTGCTGGCCCTTGTTGTCTCACTTGTAGCCTTGTCAACATGCTCACAAATCTACCTTCACTTCGGGAGGCACTTGTCTGTTGTCACCACAGTTTCTACCTCACCACTGTTCTGTGATGGTCTTGGGTAAAGAGAAGCACGTTTTGTTATTGGGGCCAGTATATTTTATAGTACATTACATTCACAAAAACACCAACTAGAAAAGAATGGTCATATAAATAGAATAGAATAAATCCATTCAAATTAAACTTTCCCTCAAGACCTATATTCAGGATCATCCACATTCAAAATGCTTTATATCTTTTGGCAGACTCCAGAGCCTAATGCTTAATGTCTGATGTACGACTACTTGAGTGCTTGACAAATGTGATGTTTTAGTTCTGTAGAGCAATACCTCACGCATTCATCACTGGGAGCCTTGATTCTTGTAAAAGGGAACTCCTCTCCACACGTCACATTTCTGAGGTGGTCCAACTAGCTCATTACTGCATTCTGGTTGACATGCCTGTAAACAAGATCATTTTAAAATGTAACACAAGCTATACTTATGTAAATATTCATACTCTTGCCATTTTCATATGGGAACACCAATTTAAAAGTGAGGATCTTACAGCGTTCCAGATTCAGCTTTCTTTGGAGTGGTCGGATGAAAATTGTAGCATGACCAATCTGTGTTTGTGGATCTTTTAAATGTCTCACATGGTAACCCTCATTGGGACATGGTATGATGATCAGTTGGCGACCATGTTGTTCCAGAGATTTTGAGCAACTCAAATCCTCCCCCTTGTCTGAGTTTTGGATATGCCTCTAAAATAAATTCTCTAAAGTCATCTGGATCTGTATGACTACCTGAAAATAGAGGATAATAATCCAAACAACCGATCTAACTTGAAATATAATAACGTTTGATGTTTTTGAAAGGTAACTTAATTCAAGAAAGATGCGTCTGTCCATCATGATGCCTGACTTACCTTGGAATGTAAGACGTTTTCCCCTAGTCCTGCAGCAGCAAGTCTACCTCTGGCGTGTCGGTTGGGGACTAAGGCCGCATTTTTATCCTCAATACAACAGAAAGAGTGAGTGTACGAATGAAGTTGTGCGGGCGCAGCAACAGTTCGCCTCCTTGTCGTCCTTCTCCCTCCAAAGTATGGACCAAACAGTCTTGCAACCTCGGCTAGAATCAAGTGAAGAGGATAAGCTATAATCAGTACAAGAACATAAGAACGTTGCAGACGAAACATGTTGGCTAACGATATCATCGCACACTTTACAGGAATGTGATCTGACGCACAGCATGAATAAATGAATCACTCATCACCGCGATAGTGATTTAGTCTACACAAGGGATTTAGCATGGAAAAGTGTTCCCTGCAGAAACCAACCGTCCACTGGGTGTTACGTTATGTTGCGGCCGCAGAAACCAACCGTCCACTGGGTGCCTGGGTGTTACGTTATGTTTCGGCCGCGGAGGTGAACTTAGCTCGTTTGCGGTCCTCGGTGCTGCACAAAAAAATAAAGCAGTGAACGCCACATGGCTGCCTAGTTCAGTTTAATAGAGTATATTGGCACTTTGACCAACAGTATTTAGCTAAACAACTGCTGTTATGCTGCTTATACGTTTAAACAGAAGAAACTCACAGTTCTCAAGCTGGTCAGCCACAACCCGCAGGTCTGCCAGCGGCCGCCCGGTCGAAGCCTTGAGTGCTGCTAGCTAGTTTTTGACGTCGTCCACAGGGATGATTTGCTAGGAATCGGTTGCTTCTGTCTTGCTCCCCTACTCGATCAATCCTGCTTAAGAATGAGGTTCGGACCGCCTACATCACTAACATACGGACACAGAAATAAATAAATGAAGGAATACAGAAATGTATTTATTTACTTACGTCCCGTTTAGGTATTGTAACCGAGCGTCTTGGGTTCGTGTATAAGGGCACTTATCATACAGTAATAACTGGAGTCGGGAGACCAGATATCTTGTGTCAGCCCACGGCTACTCTCTTTATTATTGTTTTCTCCTTTGGCCAGAGGCGGGAGTTGCGCCTTCGCTACGGCAACCCTCAAGGGACATATCATCGTCAACACCAGAACGACAAACATGAGACAGTCTGTTACAGTATCAACTTTCATTTATTCATCTCAGCATTTATTTACTATTATATTTATTTATTTCAGCATTTAAATATGTCTGTATTCATGGGACAGCCTCGTCGCAGCCGCGGTGACGCATTCGGTCTCCAAACGGCCACAGCTGGCGCATAGAATGACGTCACACGTGATTCGTCAAGATCAAAGGCAAAACGTTAGTTCAGAAACAGACTATAGAACGGCATGACGTCATAAAGAGATGAAAGACAACAATTTGTCCAGATCAAAGGAAAATAAACTATATAGCCTACCGACCCCAGACTACTTCTCCAATCTAGTTATTGAGGACGTTGAAGAGACACCAGTACTAGCCTACAGTGGGACGAAGAAAGGTAAATCAGAGGCAAAAAAACTCTATACCCCAGACTTTAATTCTCCAAACTAGTTATTGAGGACGTTCAAGAGACACCAGTGGAAGGAAGAAAGATAAATATGTATAACCTAAACATGACAAACTTTTGGAAGAGTCTAAGGAAGTCAAAGCATCGCAATGATGTCAAGTCGGCCCGAGTTAATGACCTTGAACAGCAGCCAAAGGTGGCTGAGCATGATAATGTCAAGTCGGTCCAACTTTCAAGAGACACCATTACAGTGGAAGAAAGAAAGATAAATATGGATGAGCTAAAAATGAAAGACCATGGGAAGCGTCCAAAGAAGTCAAAGCATTGCAATGATGTCAAGTCGGTCCAACTTAATGACCTTGAACAGCAGCCAAAGGTGGCTGAGCATGACAAAGATGT
>NW_022280035.1:9737144-9750331 GCF_004355925.1 Anarrhichthys ocellatus | reverse complement strand
CAGCTAAAGGTGGCTGAGCATGACAAAGATGTCATGTTGGCCCGAATGAATGACCTTGAACAGCAGCTAAAGGTGATTGATGTCAATTTGGCCCAAATGAATGACGTTGGGCAGCTTGATGAGGCTCCAGCTGCTGAGACTCAGACCAGAGGTTGGCAGTTTCTACTGAAAGCAGGAGCGTTTCTTGGCATTGCCGCTGTCGCTGGACTGGGAATAGCGAGAATTTTAACGTTTGAGATTGATATATGCTAGTCGTGGTGATTAGCACAAAGATAACATGTTGTGAGTGTGATGCCCACCAATGTGTTGTCACATGTGTGTTATGTATTTTGTTTTCATGCACAGCCAATATGTTTTAAAGTGAGCACACTTGTTTATTCCAGCAATAGTTTTATAAGTGACTGACCTAGTGGGAACAATGATGTTGCCACTAGAAGGCACTGTACTCCAGACAAAGCTAGCGGGACGTGAAGAGCGAAGCAGGATGTGAAATCCTTCTTTTCGAGTGACTGAGCGTTCAGGAGAGAACTGCAAGGCTAATAACGTTTAGCATTTTAAGACAATCCTACAGTTATAGATTCTGTTATCCTTCATGTTCGAGAACATTTAATGTGCGTGTACTGTACCGAAAATAATGTTTATTTTCGTTGTTTAGTGCTGTATGAGCACTTGGTGACAATTGGTGTCCGTCTGCGCTACATGTGCATTTGAACTCGAACAAAGATAACATGATGTGAGTGTGATGCCCACCAATGCGTTGTCACATGTGTGTTATGCATTTTGTTTTCATGCACAGCCAATATGTTTTAAAGTGAGCACACTTGTAGCAAACGTTTAGCATTTTAAGATCATCCTACAGTTATAGATTCTGTTATCCTTCATGTTCGAGACTTTCTATCTATCTTTAACTTTTTATCTCATAACTTTCTGTCTCATTTAATGTGTTGTAATTCTGTTATGCTGTTCTACACATGACATCTATTGCACTTCTGTCCATCATGGGAGAGGGATCCCTCCTCTGTTGCTCTCCCACAGGTCTCCTCCTTTTTTTACCCCGTTAAAAGGTTTTTTTGGGGGATGTTTTCCTGTTCTGATGTGAGGGTTCCGGGACAAGAGGATGTCAAATGTGTACATATTGTAAAGCCCTCTGAGGCAAATTTGTAATTTGTGATTTTGGGCAATACAAAAATAAATTGAATTGAATATCCATCTGTTTTACACCACTGGCATCACTCCTCAGTGTGTTTTTTAATTTGGAAATATTGGCAGACACAGAATACAGTACAGTAAGCATGTACTTCGACAAATATTTCCATTGTTTTTCAGCTTTTTGTTAACATATACAAACAAACAACAAACCTGTCCCACCCACTGGTACACCCATCTCGAAGAACAGAAAAGTAAATAAATAAAAAGGTCACCTCATTTTGCCGTGCTAGACGTCATTATATATATCTACATAAACACACACATACATGGTAAATCTGTAGACACGCCTGCATCACTCTACAAAGTAAATACATAATCATCACATCATACAAGCACAATATGCTCAAAAATCAAATGACAATAGGATTGGCCAGTAGGTAGAAACCAGAGTGCCCAAATTATTACTTGTCTGACAGAAAGAGAGTCAAATTAATCAAAAAAATAAATAAATCTGTTTTATACCACTGGCATCACTCCTCAGTGTGTTTTGCTGCAATCTTCTGATTGCCTTGCCATGTTAATGGCTTTTTCCAGGTCTAGATCTTTTTCCATGCATTCCGAGTATGGAGGACAGAAATGACTTAAGTATGAATAAATAAATGCATTAATAAATATTTGAATACAGAAATAAAAGAATAATTAAATGCTGAAATAAATACTGAAATAAATAAATATTTTTATGTCTGTGTGTGTATGCTATTGAGGTGAGAGGTCCTAACCTCTGCGCAGGATTGGTCACAGGAGTGCGATCGCTTCTGGTCCACTACTTCTGTCTTACACAGCAACGTTGAAGTTGGCTAGCCCGCAGACAGCTGCCATCTGCCAGAGATGCTCCGTCCTCCTCCACATCCTGCACATTCGCCACCGACTCCTGCTGCTCCTCTCCCAAACTGAGAGCGCCCCTCCCTGTCTCCGTTCCACCACCGCCAGATTAGTGGAGGTCTGAAGGATGCAGAGACGGCCAGTTAGCTCACTCTGTTACTGTGCACGTGTAAACCTTTTCACTGTTGCTCAATAAATGTCCATCATTCTCTGCAGTCATCAGATCAGTCGTTTGTGTCCACAAGAGTTAACATAAAACAGACACGTTCATATTAGAGATCATAGTCAGTTTTTTTATGTTTTTTACTTCAGTTTACCAGCAGATATTTTTATTTACTTTTTACTTTCTGATAAATGAGTTCATACAAATTATTTATTGGTTAAAAATGCTTATGTAGGTTTATCACTGTAAAATAACAAATCATCATCTCTTTCATCATCACCATGTCTTTCATATATGAAATTCATGTCTTTAATGCTTTATAAGCACAATCATAAGACATTATAATGTATCTGGCGGGCCGTGCATTTTATACCTGGGCCTTCACTGCTGTCTTACCACCTAATAGCCTCATGATGGCGCCACAGCTACGGTTATTTGTTCCTAGGTGTGCAACATCACGTATTCGTATTAAACCGTTCGGTACGAGGCTTATAATCCGAACAATAATACTAGTGCATTTGGAAAATGCAGAAGCTTAAATTATGGTAAATATAATGTTTTCGGTGGAGACACCGGTCTGTCTGTTTAGTTTCCGGGTCAGCGTCTGACCCCGGAAGCAAAACAAAACACAGCTGAGGCACGTATGTTCTGCGAGGCTATGCTAAACTAGCTTAGTAAGGAAAACAACACGCACAAACTCACGCCACATTCTCCCCGCAGCGTTTAGGCAGCTGTTCCCTACTGATTCAAACAGGGCTAAGCAATCGCCACACAATCCCCATTTCTCCAGACCATAATTATTGTTTGTAAAAGAAAACAGCCCAAAATGATTCAATTATCCAGACCCTAATCCCACGCAGGATGTATGCTTCGTAATTAACGGACAATGCATATGGTCAAAATCGATGTAATTAACACAATGACAAGAGCGAACTCACAAGAACCAGTCACATATTTACAACAAAGCATGACAAAACAATCCAGCAACACTCACACTAAAGAGCAAGGGCCATTCAAATAGTATTTACATCAGGGAACACTATCCACAAGCGACACGATAGGCAAAATTAACACTGCAGATGTAAAGAAAACAAAAGCAGTTTCACTTACCAAATGCTGTTCTATTTGTCCAGACAATCGTAGAATCGTAACATAAAGCCTTATAACAAAGCGTACTATAGGATAATCTCATCACTGGTAATCAAGGCATCACATGTATCACCTGCATTAACTTGTCACCTTTTTTTTCTGGCTGGTTTCAGTGAAGTTTCTTCATGTGTGAGTCCACAAAGATTTGAGACTTGAGATGATCCTCATATGTTAAGTTCAACTTTTACTATTTAGTTTGGATACAACTTGTATTTGTTATTTCAATCACAAGATGGTGCCATCATATTTAAAGCACAAACAGGTGACAAGTTTGTAAAGTGGGAGGGCTAACTCTGCTCAGGTACATATGTCACACAGGTGAGCATGATGCAACTTTTCCTAAAGCTTTCTCACAGGTTTGATAGAAAATTTAATTTAATTTAGCTTAGGTAATTAGGCCACATTAAATGACATGGCATCAAATGTCGGTGTTTCTGCCAGGGCTCTGGCATACAACAGTATGCCCAACAGTGTTAGCAGTTACTCCTGTGGCTGTTTGTGAGACATGTGCATAAGGCTACTTTGTGCAAACAATGTGTAAAACCCTTTTAGTAAAGCCACTCAAATGAACAAAATCAGTCTCCTCCCAAATGTAGAATAAGCCTATCAGATTTGGCATTATTTAATATGGAAATACACCTGTTATGCACTTATTTATTTCCATAGCTACAATTATTCTCATTTCTTTAATTTACACAATTTTCACAATGAAGTTACAATGCATGTTCAACACAGTGTTTTATTTAGATACTATAAAAATAAAAAAACAACAACATGAGCAGCCGAGGAGCTTAGATGCACAACAATAACATCAACAAGCACTGCTGGTCCATCAGCTGTATCATTTGCCATGCATGTGCTTTGACTGTGTTAGCGTCAGGTTCCCACGGAGGGCTGGGTCTGGCTCTTCGCACCGCCAAAGGTCACGGTGCATCGGTTATTGGAGATACGGCTGGAGCGGACGCAGTGGTGTGTGCGCGTGTCGCAGCGCCTGCAGCTGCAACGTTGGGCAGCAGGATAATACAGGTATGGGTTGACGTCCTGGGGGCAGCCCGGCACATATGCGGCTCGGTACACCAGGGAGCGAGGCACACAGCTGCGCTGGATGACGAAATTCCTCCCAAAACGTCCCCTGAAGTTGGTGTCCTGTAAACATAGAGTTGAATTTGGCCAAACTTCTTCCCATATCACTTTCTCAATGTATAGACCTTACTGAGGTGTACTGAGGCAGGCCTACTTGTGCTTTACTTGAGTATTTTCATTTTATGATACTTTATACATTTACTTTACTACATTTCGCGGGGAAATATTGAACTTTTTTCCCTACTACATTTATTTGAAAGCTTTAGTTTCTAGTTACTTTGCAGATTTAGATAATAAATACAAACTATAATCTCAAATAATACATTATAATATATTAGTATAGGTTATGTAGCCCAGCACTATACAAAGCAATTAAAATGATCTCCACCTTTACCAGCTGCAACATTAAAGTGATATATAACTAAGTGTTGTGATCCAGTGATACAATTTACATTTTTCTTAAATGGGCCATTCTGCATAAACCTTTACTTTGGTTACTATAACTACATTTTATGCTTATACTTTTGTACTTTCACTTGAGTAATATTTTAAATGCAGGACTTTTAACAGAGTATTTCTACACAGTGGTATTACTATTTTTATTTCAGTAAAATATCTGTGTACCCCTTCCACCACGGTCGAATTTACAACTCAGCAAAATCATGTTTTAGAAGATTTAAAATGCTGAATCAAATATGTTGCATCAAGTATTCTCATCATGAGCATCGCCACATCAACATCACCTCATCATACACTTTGTTGAAATATCTACAAAATGCTCAGATGAAGAGCTTCATGATCAGTGAGAGAGTGTGTAGTCACCTGTGTGTAACAGTAGCCGTTGCAGATGGTAGTGTTGATGGCCACACACTGGCCACAGTCGCGCCTCTCAATCCATAAGGTGTGGTTTTTCAGCATACAGGCACACACCGCTCCATGCATCAGCGCACACAGCAGCATGCATTTCAACACTAACAAAGGCATGCTGATAGTGCAGATGGTGAGACAGTCACTTTGAAGATTATAATTAAAAAGACAACGCCAAAGATGCACTTAGGAGGATATCCTTGCAACAATATTGATTTGTTAAAGTTTATGAAATCCTAAATTGAAGAGAAAAAAAAAACCTTGACACATGACCCCATTGTTGTTCATGAAATTACAGAGATGTCCAATGACAACAGTGTGCATTTAAGTGCAAAGGATTTGATTGCACAGGAAATTGTTTCAGTTATCCAAAAATCGATATTCCCTTTTTAAAATGAGATGATCTCTCTGTGTCTGGATTCTTCCTCTCGCTGTGTCCACTCAGTTCCCCAACTCTGCCCTGTTCCACTCCTTTGAAAATATATGAAAAGACCAAGGGTGTCCGTCCTCTTTTATCCACCCCGACTGCAACATCATTCCAGAAATCACATGTCAGCTCCAATGTTTAGAGTTAAGAGTAGTCTCAAAACACAGGGGTAGAGAGAGTGTGTGTGTGTGTGTGTGTGTGTGTGTGTGTGTGTGTGTGTGTGTGTGTGTGTGTGTGTGCGCGCGCATGAATGGGCAGTGTTCATTTCCACAGGTCATATTGAAGAATATGGGATGAACCATTTGGCATGCAGGTGAGGGTGGGGGTGTTACTCGATATCACTGCAGGTTGAGGATGCTGCTCGACATTATCTGTAAAAAACAGATACAACAACAAGATGTACAAAAACGTGTGCGGCTGGTCCAACTTGATCCGTGTGGTTGATTCCACACATGCACCAAAAATGTTGGAAGTGAGTCTTTTTAAAAGAGACATCTTGAAGTATAATGAGTGTTGGCACATTTGGTAAATGTACAATACCTATCGGTAGTGCTATGAAGAATCAATTGAAAGATTAATAATACAAATATGAATCAGTTATAAAATGTGAAAATAAAACAACAGATACATCTGTAAATATCTCCATATTCAAAAAAATAATAATAATAAAAATCAAACACATTTAGACAGAATTTAAAGTAGCTAGTAAATTATATATTATTAATTTTTTTACCCTCCGGGACAGAAGATGTGATCCAAACCATTAAAAGGGATTTAAGAAATGGCACAAAAGCTAAATTAAATTAAATTTACACATTTGACTGATGCTGGGTCAGCACGCACATGTTTCTGTCTCTACCTGAGGAAAAAGGTTATGCCCTCCTTTTTTAAGCCATTAATGCTCCCATTATTCCAATCTGTTCCTAATGTGAGTGGCCGTGCCCTCAGATGCCGGATGCAGGCTTGTTTATGTCAGTATTGTTTGGATATACTGGAATATGTTTTTAATTATCTAGAGGTCAATATATCTACAATTTACATGGTCAACAAAAATACAGATCAGGCTTCTTTTAGAAAACTGATTTAAATATATACTGAAATACAGAAAGTACAGTGACAGTTGAATTAGTATACATATACACACACCATATAACCTGATTAGTTTTGCCACTATTTTCTGCTTCTGACCTGACCCTTGTTCCTTTTATCTTGATGACTTTGTCATGTTGGGTCACATGTAACAAATCCATCAGATAATCTCAAAAAAAGTGGGTCGTGGTCAGTTCATCAACTATCTGCCCTGACACAGATCCAGCTTTTTTCTCAGACAGGTGGATTATTATTTGTGTGAGCTTCATGAAGCAAGACAGCTATTATGTTACAAATCATGATACCGTACTTCGTGGGTCATACCTGGATTTAAAGAAAAAAGAAAAAGAAAGCAATCAAATCACTTGACTTGTCCCCAAAAGTCAACTGGTTGTGCAGAGACAGAGACAGCATATAACACAAACCACACAGACACATCCTACGAATACAAATACAAAATGTGTGAAAGACATAGCATACACAGGTTAAAACAGTTTTTGAGATAAATGATGTATTCAACTTTATAATCACAATAAATCATAAAATATTCAACATTTATGTCCTGTGTGGGTTTAAGTACGTACTGTTTCCTTGCAGAGTTCAGGTAAGAGATGGCACAGGGTATGAAATATATATATTTTTTAAAGACTGAAACTCTGCATGCAAAAGTGAACGTTATCAGTTTCCCCACTGAACTCTGATCCCCAACCACATAGCTAGAAAGGTCCCACATTAGTTTAGCGATAGGAATTCTGTTCAACCCTTCCCTTGTCTTCCTTATCATCATGACATCTCCAGATGTTGTTTGAGGTTTTAATGCTCTCTGTTTCAGATTGTACAGTACGGGTAACTTTACACGCTCTGATAAGGGCCTGGAAGTAGGTCAGACAGAAACATGAACCCCTTTTGCTCAGGGGTCTGCCCTGGCCATGCCCCCCAGGTCAATAGGTCATGCTGCACCACCACCAAGTCCTTTTTCAGACAGTTTTATTTGATTCGACTTCATTATTGAGATAATATGTCCAGGGTCATGGACTCTCATCTCAAATAGCATGGGGTCAAATACGAATTCTTTGGTTTTATCAACATTAAAAATGAGGTTGTGGCTGTCACACCACACACTAACGGTGGAAATCTCCATCTCCTTGTGATATAAGACTGATCTGTTTTAAGCATGTTAAAGTTAAAGTCCAAAATTATTTTAGACACAGAAATGATTATGGACTTTTTTCCAGAGATCTGCTACAGTGTAACTGTCGAAGGACTGTTGAAAGAAATAGGACACCATGCAGCAGTTGAGCAATTTTTTAGCAGGACAGGCAAGCCAACCGCCCCGCCGTTCATTTCTTATGTGGGTCAAATTTCAGCCAGTAAAAGACACCAATAGTGGTACAACACCGAACAGACGTGCACAATGAAGTAAAAATATATTCACCCTGCATCCCAAATAAAGGAACATTCAAACAAAAAAGTAATAGTGAATAACACAACTGCCAATAATTACCATGTTTCCATGAATTAATATTCCCAAATACATTTAATAATTATGTAACCTGTTCTATTTATATGGAAGTGCAAATCTAGGCTAAAAAGTGACAAAAGTAGTAAAATAAATATTTTATTAAATTAAACACAAAAAAAAAATGTGGGAGGAGAGTAGTCTGAATTGGGTTCTGGAGCTGTGCCCCACCTCATACATCGCACTCATGCGCCAGCCGCGAGCGATTCCAAGCTAGTGAGCGCCACATCCGCTGCATGACGAGAAACTGCGTCATGCAGCTTCTCCTGCGACGGCTGCTCACATGGCCTATATTTTCTGTTCACTCGCTCACCCGTATCAGGTGATACCCTGCGAGGGCAACTATTGGCTCTTGTCTCAGACCTTCCCCGAGGTAATTGGTGGAGTGACTAAGCACTCAGCATGTGACCTCTACAATGAGCTTCCTCCCACGGAAGAGAGAACGGAAGACAAATCGCATAAGTATACTCCGTAATCGAAAAGTAATCTCGATTGTGGTGCAAATAATACTGAACTTAAATGAAACGTGATAAAGAGGTTGCAGTAAACAAACATTGGTATCGTAATAAACGAACATTGGTATCGTACGATTGCTAGTTTTGTTTTGGTGGCTCTTTGAATTTAACATTTTGCTCGGTTAACAGTGAAACGGACCCCCGTTGCATGCTGGGAAACCGTTTTCATTGGCCTCTCTCTTTCACGTATATCGGGCTGCATCTTTGCACGTAACTTCTTCTACTATCTTTCTAAATTACTTAAGTAAATCATACAGGAGCACAATAAATAGTGTGCTTTATGTGAGCTATAGCCGATCTTTGTTTCATAAACAATGCAGATCATCAGATATTTTCTTTCGAAAACTAGACAGATTGTGTGGGATGTTTCCTGGTATTTTTACTCAAAGTTGGCCTAATATGAAAATCCTGTATGTTTGGTAAATGTCTTGGACAATAAGTAAATTCATGTTTTATTGTATCAGTAAAGGTAATAGAACAATTAAAAAAAAATGTAAAAAAGCTCCGAAGGCAACAAAGAAGAAGTAAGAATAAAATAGATGACACAAAATTTGCTTTCACAAGACCTACCTCCACAATCACAGCATTTTGTAATGTTTACTCTACTCTGAATTTGCTTAAAAACAGAAGGCTACTTCACATTAAAATGAGGTAGATGTACCACCATGCGTCCTGCTATGACTTAATTTTACCACTAGATGGTAGACAAACACTATCTCATATTTAGTGCCCAATCATGAGCGGGATGCTGTGTGCGTGCATCTTTTGATTTCATCAATTTCTTTTCCACAGGCGGCTGTAAACTGAACAGTGAAACTCACCCGAACAGCAATGTTTAATAACACTCCCTAAACCCCAAGGAGATGTCCTCAACTCAAAAATTAAACCTCAACGTGACAGGTGCAAAAATAAACACAGTCAGATGTCACAGTTGGCGAGAAAAGATATTTGGTCCTCAGCCCACAGGTAAGAAATGTATTGTACTTTCATTTGAGGGAATATATTCATTTTCTTAACCACAATCAAACCGCACAGCTTTGTGAACACATGCACACGACAGCTCTGTGGGCGGCAGTGAACATCTTGCTTCCTTGGTCATATAATAAGTTGCCACGGTCCTCTTCTTAGAGGGACAACAGCAAAGCAAGAGTGCATGTATGTTGTTGACAAAGGAACTAAATATTGATTTGAAATTAATTAAATCATAAAGTGTAGCATCTTCAAGGACCGTATTGTCAGTTTTCTCTTTGTGTCTTATAGGATTCTTCTCACAGCAGTTGCAGACACATTTGTTTTACCTGCCAATTACCTGAGAAAAGTGACAACTCTTGTGTTTTATGAGCACATGAAAATATTCTGTCATCAGGGTTATTCCTCCCTGAAAACAAAGGCAGCCTATTTCACGTTGTATTTCAAGGAGAGAGAGAGAGAGAGAGAGAGAGAGAGAGAGAGAGAGAGAGAGAGCGCTTTCTGGGGGAATTTTTCTTTTTTGAGTGACCTTGGTACACCTCAGGAGGAGAAGGAAATAGTTTGACCCAAATCATCATTGGTGTCCTTGAAAACGCTCTTATTAATAACCTCAGGAATCTGGAGACCACCTCTGCTCCTCCCCTTCCTCTCAGCTGTGATCTTCCCTGTCCTAACTTTTATTCCGTCTCCTTTTTTTGTTTGCGTGTACCTTCGCTTTTATCGCACAGACCTGCAAAGCCCCCCACAGGGCCTCAAAATCAATCTGACCGAGCTTAAAATAATCAACCTAGTTGTGAGAAGAGGGCTTACAGTACCGTGTACAGTACCTCACTTCCTCACTCCCTCCTTTCACTGCTCCCTGTCTCCCTCTGAGTGTGAGGAATGCCAGCCGTCTCAGGACTCTGAGGTGTCTTTTTGTTTCAGTATTGGCCATAACTTTCATTTATTTGTATAATTAATGCATATTCCTTCATTTTTCTTCTCTAATTTCAGGGGTTTCCTTCATTTTATTGTGTTTTTGTTTGTTGTCAAGGTGGTAACGAATTTGTGTTTAGGGGGCAACAGAACGGAATTAAACTGTAAATACTTTAATGTAAAGATACAAACAGGCTACCTTTCACAACTGCTATGTCATGAAAAGAAGCCAAACTAGGCACCGAAAGTAAAAAACAAACAAAAAATGTCCATCATCATTTTGAAAGCATAAACACAATGTATAGAACTAAAACCTATTTGTATAGTTATAGCTGTAAATTCATACCCTTCTCTTCTAAGCCTAATGTTTCATTTCACATCAACACTGTGAAGCCATTGTTCCGGCCATACTCTGAAGCAGCTGTTACCCCCTTAATCCTTATTTTGTCTCCTTTCCTTGCACTTACATATCGGTACTCAATAAGCATTATATTGATACCCAACATACACTAAACAATTACACAGTAATAAGCGTGTATTTGAGCACAGGATGAGATTTTTTTCACACGTTTGTGTGTGTGTGTGTGTGTGTGTGTGTGTGTGTGTGTGTGTGTGTGAAAAACTGCCTATTTACTGAAAAAGGGTGGAATTAAAGGTTATCGGTGCTCCGTAATTGGTGACCCCTGTCTCAGTAAGTGGCGACCCCCAGACAGCTGGAGAAATATCATTGATCATCCAGGATAAGAATAGCATCTGGAAGCTGGCCTATGGTCAACGCTGAAAACAACTGATTTGGGTAATTAACGACAGCGTTCACAGTGATGCATCCAGCTGAAACTTCAAACAATCGCTATCTCTGTTTGTTACAACCTTTAACTAATGAGTTATCCTGCCAGTTAAACTGTCACTGTGAGAGAACAATTGGAAAACTGTAGCATGACCCATGGTCTGATCTAAAAGACACATTGAATGAAAAACAATCCACTGAAGTCATGGTTCTTTCCTCTGTGTTCTTTTTCCTTTTCATGTTAAATCCATTTCATCTGGTGAAAATCTTTCCAGACTGCCATTTATTTTTAAAGGTATGCAAATATTTCCCAACCCAGTGTTGAAGTCAAGGAGGCATTGGTCGCTTTAAATCACAATTCAAATATAGCTGCACCAATTAAGGCCAACTGTCCTATGCTACATTGAGCATGTGGGAGAAATCATTCTACAGTACTGTATTATTTATCTCGTATTGTTGGACTATACAGACACGCACCTTGTCTTCGGTGAGGCACAGCACCCTTAATTTGATCATGCATGAATGTGAAAAACATTGTTGGGATAACAGAAACGCATCTGATTGACATTCAGTTTTGTACTTTAGTGGTAAAAAATAAATAAATGGATCCTTATAGTGGGAATAAATAACCAGTATTTTTCTTGATTCTATTTCTCTCTTTATCTCTTGCTTACTCTCTTTTCCTTTCTTCACTTTTGCTGTCAGAGGAGGAGTGAATTAATTACAACCTGCCTCTGACCGGCACTGGCCTGCAGCCCAACGAGGAGGACCTGTGGAGGGCCACCAAAAGAGAAAAAAAAGTCTTATTATGAGACAGGCTGATAACGAAAAATGGGAGAAAAAGAGTGAAGAAGAGATAGCAGAGAGGAAGAAAAAATAGAGAAGAGAGGGACTGAGTGTGGGATGCTGATGAGTGACAGAAGGAGGTAGAAGAGGGCAGGCGAGATGAAAGGATGGGGGGCGAGCAGGATGGCAGAGGGAGAAAGGGAGGCTAAGCTTCCGACAAAAGGAAGTGGGAGACAATCCAGTAAAACCCATGGTGAGTGAGTACATTTGTGTGTGTGTGTGTGTGTGTGTGTGTGTGTTTGTGTGTGTGAGTGCATGCATCCCTGAACATGTTGGAGCAACAACGTGGTAAGGGAGTGCAAGCAGTCGATGGTCACAGCATTAATTGCATTATATTACTTGATGCCAAATTTGAAATACACTAGAAGGCTAGATTGCAGGCTGTTAGGGATTTAATTCTAAATTAAGCCTCTAAGTAGAAAATTTGCATGTAAATCCATGTACCAAACCACTACTGTATGTATGCACAACAATTAGAAGCATTTAAATCAGAGAGTCAAGACAACCGAGTGGGTGCCATGATAACTCGTAAAAGATGAGCCCAGATGCACACACACACGTAACTAAGTGTGCTCGAGTCAGGATGGTAATTATTAAAACACATCAATTATTTGTCAACCTCTATTCAAGCCTGTGAGAATTATAACAGCTGATAGGTTTCTAAACTGAGACATGTGCACACATTAACACACAGGCACACACACGTTCGCTGAGTTGACGCCAAGTGTGACAAAAAGGGAGAGCAGAGACAGCAAAGGAATGGAGATAAAACTGTGAGGCGAGAGAGAGAGAGAGAGAGAGAGAGAGAGAGAGAGAGAGAGAGAGAG
>NW_022280035.1:9736172-9737134 GCF_004355925.1 Anarrhichthys ocellatus | reverse complement strand
AGAGAGAGAGAGAGAGAGAGAGAGAGAGAGAGAGAGAGAGAGAGAGAAAGGGGAAGCAGAATGTGACAAAAGTGAGTGAAGGAGAGCCAAGGCTCTGAGCCCTCCTTCTAGATGGCTGCCGGCCTTGAAGCCTGTCGACTCCGAATGGCACATTTGGCACAGGGATGTTTGCTCTGAGTCCTCAAAGCTACAGTGTGTTTTACTTTTATCCCAACAGCTGTGCTTTCTGCTCAGCTGACCTCTCCTCTGTGTCTCGCTATAAAACTGGCTCTGTGCAGCGGCGGAGGGGTCTTTGACAGTGAGTGTGTTTTCTAGCTTTTGATGCACTCGTGGAGGTGAAGGTCAGGGCTTATCATTACAAAATCAGTGACTCATGATGATGATGATTCATAATGAAACATAATGGTCATCACGGATGCTGTCTTGGCCGTATCTGATCCTACCAGGTTGTTGAGAAGACAAATGGCCACTACTTGATGGCCACGCATGTTTGATCATTCAAATACCAGTGGTCAAAAGTAACTAGTATATTCAAGCAGTGTTTTAAGTATAGTTTAGCATACTTTAGGGTAGTTGAGTATTTCCATTTTGTGCTACTTTATGCATTGATACAGGCACAGCTGATAGTATAATGCAATCCAATCCAACCGACCCTGTCCCTGCATACAGATGTGCGTCTTAAATAAAGTGTGTATTTGTGGACTGTTAATGTTAATCCAACTTCATGGCAATCTTTGCCTCATACCCACCCATACATGATATGACCTGATGTTTATCAGTCAAAATATTTTGATTACAATTTGCCTAAACATGCACTGTAATGGTGGGTGTAAGCAGTGCAAAACCACAAGAAATGACTGATAAGACTTTATGCTCATATTTTTATGATTTCTAGTTTCCTAACACATACAAACGCACACACACACACACACACACACACACACACACACACACACACACAC
>NW_022280035.1:9638453-9736162 GCF_004355925.1 Anarrhichthys ocellatus | reverse complement strand
ACACACACACACACACACACACACACACACACACACACACACACACATACACACTAACAAAGGGTTTTTCAGCAAATGGAAGCTGCAGCAGACTCAAGGTCTCTTGTGAATGTCTGTGGTGTGTGTGTGTGTTGTTGGTATAAGGCTGCTAGAACAGGAAATATATCTGTTGCCTCTGCATCAAACTATCTTTCTCTCTCAGACACACACACACACAGTCCACTAACAAGCATGTGCACAGGCATGCAACCTCACAGACACATAGAAGCCCAGTAGTTAGTTCCTGCGTCATTACAGTAGCCATCTGTCAGTATGCAGGCACAAGTACACCGACTTGGCTGTGTGTATGCACCAACTACATAAACACACACACATTGCATATCCACAAGCACACACATTCACCAAGGAAATATTTCATCCCGGTGACCTTCTCTGCCCTGCACACCCTGCTGGTAGCCTGGTGCATTTTACATGAAGCACTAGATTCACGTGGATCAGTCTAAGAGGTGAAAGGTTTCCTCAGTGCTCTCATTTCTTCTTCTATTTTTCTCCTATTTCGCTTCATCCCTACCCACATGAATCTGTCTGTTGTTGTGCTGCATCTGCCAAAGACTGATGTCATTGTCCACCAGTGTGCATCAAGTGTGTGAGATGAAATGATGAATGTTGAGGTATAATCCAACGGTTTAATCCCGACCACTCCCAATCCGCTGCCTGCCAGCCGGAGGAACTCTTCTGACAGACACACAGACAGTTTTGTTGAACCACACACATTTGGGCCTCCAGCAGCCTTTAATAATGATCTCACATTATTCAAATATGCCCACCTGCTAGGCACAGAGAGAGAGACAGAGAGAGAGAGAGACATAGAGAGAGAAAGAGATAGAGAGACAGACAGACAGAAAGAGAGAGAGACAGAGAGAGAGGGAGAGAGAGAGAGAGAGAGCGAGACATAGAGAGAGAAAGAGATAGAGAGACAGACAGACAGAAAGAGAGAGAGAGAGGGAGAGAGAGAGAGAGAGAGAGAGAGAGACATAGAGAGAGAAAGAGAGCGAGAGAGACAGACAGAAAGAGAGAGAGAGAGAGCAGGAGAGAGCAGGAGAGAGAGAGAGAGAGAGTGTGTGTGTGAGTGAGAGAGAGAGATGGAGGGAGGGGGAGAGAGAGAGATGAAAGATTATGTATTTCTCATGGGTGGGACACAGTGAGTGAGTGAGTGGGAGGGAGGGCGGCAGTCAGAAACAAGCAAACTAATTCTCACCGAAGAACAGACAGTCGTGCCAGAGCAGCAGCTGCGGTTAAATCACCTCTCTGACACTCTCTGCACATAAACAAAGGATCGCTATAAGTGTCCGTTTCTTCTCCTTCCTCGAGTCCAGGTATAGGCTACCAAGTGGGACCGGAGTTTCCATTTTGGATAGGGGGCTGCAAACACACGCACCCACACTTCTCCAAGCCGCGACAACTCAAGGTAAGGCACGTTGTATAAACTCAAAGCGTGGTGCATTATTAATTTCGCCTCACAGCTGGATTTAATCCCCGCTGGCGGTAGACAGCAGTCGACAAAAAAGAGATAAAAGAGATGTTTTGAGCCGTGATGCTCCTGCTGCTGATGATGCGCGCGGTGCGACCAACGCGCGTAAAACAGCTGCAGTGAAAATATCATAACTGGCACAGAGAAAGCTGAAAAAGTGTCTATGTGATCATCGTGCCAACACAAAGTTCAACGCGATACAGTCTTTAATAAGCCATGTAGAAAACTGACTTGTTGAATTTTTGAGCGCTTGAGTGTCTGCCTGGTAAAAACAGCCCGTAGTCGTCAATGGAGCGAGTTACTGTAGACTTTGCTGTTTTTATTTTAATTACAGCCGAAACGGTAATTTTCTAATATCCCTTAAATATCCAGGCTTTCTGTGTAGCATTACAGCAAGAAGCAAATAAGGAGAAGATAGCCACTCACTCTTAAGTGGCAGTTTTTTGTTTTTTTTGGAACCTCACTACAGTTCCTCATCAAATAGAGTCATTTTAAAATTACACTTTAGTGCAGTGATTTTGTCCCATTAAGAAGTTTTCCCAACAGAGTTACTGTCTGTAATAGTTTTGAAGAAAAATGGGTCCTCTCTGAAGTAACAGCAAAGACAGGCTTTCACAGGTTCTTCCTCACACCTTCTCCTTATGCTTCCTGATTCCGTGAAGCTGCATTTAGCATCAGCTTTTCCAGTTATTCACTTGTTAATTATGCATCAAACAGTCAAGAAGCACCAGCCACGTTACTTTCTACTAGGTCAGAATATTGACTGCAGCCTTATGTTGAAGGCTTTTAGGTTTAAAGTGGACATTTGAAATAACTGACAGCACAGTGAGCCCAAGTGTTGAAAGAGAGGCTGTTGTTAATGTATCTTTAATGGTAGAGTGGCAGCAGCTGTAAATCTACAGTTTGAATAATTTTATATGAAAACATCAAAAGTGATTAAGTGTTTATCAAAGCCACAACAGAGAGTATATCATATTGATTTTTGTTTTTTGCAGAGTCCACCCCCTACTGACCTCATTAACTTGCTTTATATGATCGTGTACAATTTGATGAACGAGGAGAGCAGCAGAGAGAAAAGAAAACATCACAGAAAGTCTAGTACTACTGCACCCCGGAGAGAGACTAAAGGAGGTTGCTGAACTAAGAAAGCGAACAAAGTGTCTGAGGAAAAGAGGCTAGGGATGACAAAAAGGGGGGCAGGCGAGGAAAAAACAGAGTGAACAAAATACACTTTAGATGGGGAAGAAGAGCTCACTCTGATTTTACGTCAGACACAACAGGGTGCAAAAGAACCTTCTATCAGACCACATTTCTCTCATAGTTCACACCTGTCTGCTGAGCTGTCAGTCTTGCAATATACACTGTTCACATAGTGGTTTCACCCGGATTAGTCCATCTGTGTGTTACCTGTTCAGTAATCTGCCTCCCATCTTTCCAATTCTCCATTTTACCACTCATTAACCTCCATATCTGTCTATCAATCTATCTATCTATCTATCTATCTATCTATCTATCTATCTATCTATCCATCCACCTACCTACCCTACCTGTCTGACTGTCTATCTATCTATCTATCCATCCACCTACCTACCCTACCTGTCTGTCTGTCTATCTATCTATCTATCCATCCACCTACCTACCCTACCTGTCTGTCTATCTATCTATCTATCCATCCACCTACCTACCCTACCTGTCTGTCTGTCTGTCTATCTATCTATCCATCCACCTACCTACCCTACCTGTCTGTCTGTCTATCTATCTGCCTGTCTATCTATTTTATAAGTCTCTCTCCCAGTCTTCTTCGTAGCCACTGTCCTTCAAGCGAACCTGCAAGCTGCAGTATTTTATGTTTGAACTCGTCTCTCGAGACCTCATTTAGAGAGTTTGTGAAAAGGCTGCAGCCTAAAGGACAAAAGGCTTTCAAATTATTTGCATGCTTTTTCATTGTGTACCGTTCATGGCGAACAAAAAAGATACAAAACAAAATCAGCTATACTTGGATTTCTCTGGACAAGCCAGAAAACCACAAGCCAACACAACATGCATAATTAAACACAGTTGGTTTCAGGGATATAATGTGTGTTCAGGTGTGTGTGATGCACATTGTTTTGTAGTCACCAATGTGCTCTTTTTGTGCGAATTGAAGATGCAACTCAGGTTATACAGTAACTGTCATACACACAGTAAAGCCTGCTGTCTTTTAAAAGTCTGGGATTCATGTTTGGAGATTTTCAGCTGACTGTGCACTCAGTCAGAAACATTTGGAGGATGAAGTATAACAGCAGGATATTAAATGGAGTTGTAAATCATCTTACAGTAGAATAATAACCTAGATATAACAATTTTGTAAATTTGATGTAACATATGTATTGTTGTTGAGCAAACATTTAAGCCACAAGTGAAATCTGCTTGTCCTTGACTTTCTTCTATGATTTGGCCACATTTGTTTGCTTGTGTGCTTGTCTCATTTTTAGATATCTTAAAAAAACATCACAGATTTCAATTACATTTGGGGGCAAGTCACTGTACGCCATGGGCCAAGGATTTATTTTGTTGGTCCTCTCCAGGTGTGAAACAGCAATTCATTATTATTTTCTTTCATTTTAGGCACTTTATGTTTTTATATTTTTGCTATTTTGAACTACTGCACTTTCCTGAATCAGAAAAAATGTATCACGAATAGTTATACTGCTGTTGGAATAAAATATTTCGAGGAGATGCAGCTTTGGTGAAGGTATACTGATTGGTTATGCAAGTTGAACATCAATGACAAATGCTGAAATGGTCATATAATCAAGATTTTAGAGTGCCTTTTCACATTTCCAATTTCCAGTTTGAACAAAATTAAATGGAGGAGTTAGTTTTGACTGCTTACACCAGCCTCTCAACATCACTTCTATTGATTACCAAACAGTCAAGGCTGGAGTATCGTTATTACAACACAGATCCAATGCAAGTAGGTTTCAAATAATGACTTTATGATGTAAAAGCAGAAGAAGGAATGAGGATGGAGGAGACGAGTGATGCTGATGTTTACAGTAAGATATCGATCAGCCCACATATTTCTCTGAGTTGACTCACTGCAGTCTGAACAGAGAGTTGAAGGAAATGTACTATTTAGAACACCAAAAAAAAAAACAGGAATATGGACTGGAATAACTTGAATATTGCTGATTGATAAGATTGTTTAATGTCAGAGAGAAAGAGGCCAGCATATACGGCCCAGGCCCAGAGGAAGGGCCGCATTCACAGATTTATATTTTCATCAATAGGAAGCCTAATACCAGGTTTGTGTAGATGCTGGTGCAATGCGGGCATCAATATCCCATTATAATGTAATGCAATGCCATAATAGCTGTTAACAGTGGATGCAGTCAACGCCCTCTGATTCTTCTGTGGTTGAATGTGACTGTTTCCCACTGAGATTCTGCTGCTGAGGCACGGGGAACGGAGTCCCGGGCTTTGCTGCAGTCTGCAATCACCATGTCCACCACCACAGAGATTTTTGCATCACAACAGCCAGGATAGGTTACAGATGGTGGCTGTAGGAGATTAAGATGTGCATTGATCCATCAACATTACTTTTCAACCCTCTGTGCAATGTGACACAGTGTTCCCTCCCTGCCGCCATATTTGGTGGCAAGTAATGATCCTTATGTGCCCCAGGGGCTCGGAGATAATGCTGTTATTGACAAGGACTTGGTAAATATGGCCCAAGCTGAAAGAATTAAGGTGGAGAGGATGAAGAGTCAGACAAAAGTAGTAGTTGGGCCAGTGGAGCCAGCAGGGCCACGAGTAAAAAAAACAAACCCAATCAAAACCGCTCCTTGCTTAGTTTCACACACATCACCTATTTTACATAAACATGAGCTTCAGTACACACTGCACACACAGCATATGTTTGGTTTTTTCCCTTAAATGAGTTTGGTGCCAGAGGTATCTCATGTCCTGTCCTCCTTGCTCATCTTCTGCCTTCCTGCTCTCACACACTACACATCTCATCTGCTCCGTCTGCGCCAGCTGAGCCCTCAGTTCCCTGGTGAACCCCCAACATGCTTTCTGTCTGTCTGTCTATCTATCTTTATATCTATCTATCTTCAGTAGAGGTTTACAGTAGAGGTTTATGAGCATAATGCAAGAACATTTTTATATTTTCATCAAAAAGGTGCTCTCAGGAAAATATCACTCTTTAATCTAGTGGTCTAATAATCTAGTGGCAGCCTTACAACAGCAGCATTGGCAAACGTGTTTCCCAGCATAGTGTACATTACATGTAAGTATGTAGTTTGGATATACAATAAGACCTGCTTATGGAGGCATGGTAGGCCCTACAACTGACTCAGTTGAGGTGTGCCATTTGAGGTGTGAGGAAAAAGCTTAAGTTAGCATGTCATGTATTTCATTTCCTGCAAACGGTTAACGGTCTGAACACTGTTAAGCTTCAAATAAATAGTTTATTTCTCTTTTTCTCTTTTCAAGGCAACAATTCGATCTGTAAGATCTTCCTCAGGCAAGTTTGAAATAGATCTACTCGAATCAATCAGCAAACAGCAGGGAAAAACAAAACACCACAAGTACTCCAGAAAATAGTATAAGCTATATAGAATACAAGGTTAATACAATTGAACCTGAAAAATGCTTGATGGTAGTAAAAAGAAGGTAGTAAAAAAATGACAATGGTCTCGTTATCAATAGATTTACAGACAGATGCCACAAAGGCTTCTATACAAATGTTTATTTCCCCCACTGATTTAGGCTATCATTGTGCTTCATTATGTAAAAAGCCAAAAAAAATACTTTTTCATACTGTGCATGAAACATTTAGAACATTTATGGCATCATTTACCAGATTATTATTTCAGAATGATGTGCTGAATGACTTGCTGAACATAATGAATGTGTGAGGCTCTAGAATTGTAAAATAGCAGAATCATTCTCTAGTAATAGAGACCAGAAATTCCACTACAGTTGTGTGGAAGTGTGATTTATAAAAATGGTATCCCAAAGCAATTGAAAACACTAGGTAGCTGTAGTTAGACTATAGAAGGTGCAGTGCACACATGGAGACAATTCTTGGAAGATACCAAGTTGTAAGAGAAATACTAGCTATCATTGCTAGCTTCATCAGTCAGTCAGACTCACTCATCTGTTTATCTCTGATGCAGCACCACTGCTTGCCTGACCTTGAGTTCACCAACACCAACAGCAAGGAGATGTTGGGGCTATACCAGGGGCTACCAGGGGCTTATACCAGATCAAGTTCAGAGAGGAGACACCCCACTGAGAGTTGATTTCCTGAATCTGTGTCACGTGGGTTTCACCAGTGCCCCGCCTCTTTAGGAGACTAGCGGCAGGGAACCTGAACACAGATTATGACCATTCTTTTGATGCATAGTCACCAAAGTAAATATTGGATCTATTTTCAAGAGCCACCCATAAGAAAATGTACTTTGTTCGAGACCTTTAGCGGTCTCAGTAACACACTCTCTGGCCAGATCTGGCAAGTAATGTTTGCAAACGCCCCAGCGTTCCCAAGTGTATACCATTGCAATCATTGGTGGAGCTTGTAATGCAGTATCTTTGCTATAGATCATCTTTGCTTACACCCACTATTTAGCCAACGGTTGTTGCAGGAGCGAGCTAGTAGCGGTTAGTAGCTATTGAAACTCTTTCTTTTAAACAGTTTAACAGTTAGTAGTTGATTGTAAGTCAAAGTGGGAAGCTGCTAACCGGCTAACAGTAGCAGAATAAAACAGTAGCTTATACGTCCAATGTTTTGCTTGATCTTCCCCAGCTGCTCAAAAAAGCAGCCATTGTATAGCTGTATTGCAATTGGAGACTGCAATATTTTGTTCTACATTTGTAAGCCAAACTCTTTCCAGTTGTTGCACTTTCCCATTATTACATAAAACAATAACAAAGCTACAAAACATTTACAATGGCAGGAATCCCAGATCCAGGTCACTGCCAAAACGTATCAACTGTGCCTTGGGCCAGGGATCTGTTCACCAAATTACAGCCAAATTAATTTGTAACTTTTTGAAATATTTTGCAGACAGAGTTGGGAGAACACATGCACCAACCAACTTCACTGGCAGAAGCAATGAAAGAACTTCAGCATGTGTTACTACACTGACACACAGGGACATCAGCGGCTCTCTTTCACAAACACACACTAAAAGACACAGTAAATGTGTTTTTTTAACTTGTATTGGGACAATAAAAAAACAGAGCCAAACTGTTGAGGAACCGCAAAACTGCAAAATCTGATTAAAGCAATGAATTAAATAGAATCTGGTACCTCCAAGCAACATGTACCAACACAACACAGCAAGGGAGGAATGAAACCCGGGAAATCTTCATTTTCTCAGCTGAGGCAGGTTTAAGATGTTTCTTCACAAAGCATTGCATACACACGGGTATGCACTCACATAAACGCAACCACAATTTACTCCCAACTCTACGTTCAATAAAAAATATGTTTCAAATCATTTTTGCACAAACTAATGGAGAGGGTGAATGGAGAAAGCAAATGTCAATGAAATCTCCACAATATTGCTTTCAGTCCACTTGAAAGGTTGTAGCACATGAAATAAATAACACAAAGTTCCCCTGCATGTCATTTGCATTTGCAGCTTTTTAAAAGTTTGCCTCCTTGACAGACGGATAAGAAATAGCTATTGATTGCTGACCTTTGCTCAATGTTGTCAGACTTTTAAAACCTACCGAGTACAATAGTAGGATACGAAAGGCAGACGAGAGACTCTTCCATAGCTTGGAGTCTGGAGGCAGCTTAATCACACAGATAAAAAAGATGAGCAGTTTTTTACCGCACTTTGTTGTAGGATACTGAATTAACCAGTATTCAAGGCCTTGTAAATACATGTGGGGAGAAACAATGAATTAATAATGAGTTATCCTATCCCCACGGTTCTCTAGTGATAGAGGAAAGAGAGAGAGAGACTGGAAGTGACAGAGAAACAGAGAGGGAATAGAAAGACAAGATAGATTAGAGGCAAAAAAGACCAATGGAGAGCGAGAGTACTTCATTAAAGTGCCATTTACTACCAGAGCCTGTATATACTGTCCTCTCTGTCTCTACCTCCTCATCTGTCATTTCTCAATGTTCCCATCCCATTTTCCCCTTTCCACTTTCTTAATGCTTTATTTCTTAGCCTCTGTCACCGCTTTCCTTCCTCTCAGGCCATCTCTTGCTTTCTTCCGTTTTGTCATCTTTTCTCCACCTCTCCTTATTTATCTCTGGCATTAGTCTGTTGTGCGAGTGACTGCAGTTGCCTTTTGTAGGGGGGAATTGTGAACAGAAAGAGGACACTGTCCTGGCATAGTTTTCTTTCCTGCAAATAGACCTCTGGAGCCGAAGCTCCTCTAACATACTCCACATGGCCCAATTTCCCGTTATCTGAGTCCACTCACCTGTTAATTGGGGTTTTTCGTCATGCCGGTCCAGACTGAACAGAGCTAAATTTGGAGCTCTTGGCTGTCCTGGCTCACTGTTTCTTTGAGTTCAGCAAAAAAAGTGTGTCTAAAACTGGGCTAGATTCTGGGCCAGCAAACAGTAGCTAGGACACAGATCAGACAAAATGACATAAAAGGTAGAAATGAAACCCATAAATACTATACACATAAATGGTTGAAGTCAGAATGATGAAGTAAAAAAAAATAGAAGGGCAGAAGTAATTATAACTGAAGCATCAATGCTTTATGAGTAATAATAATACAAGTAATAATAATAATACATTCATTTTGTATAGCGCTTTTAAAGGTACTCAAAGGCATTTTACATGATGAAGACAGAAACAAGGCAAATAGATGACATTATAACAGTATGAAACGAAACAAACACATACATAACTAGTATCACAGTTTAAACGCAGATTTAAATTGATGAGTTTTAAGTGCAGAATAGAGTAGCAGCCACTTATTGCTTGCCCGTTATATTCGTCATCGGGATTTATCATTTGCTCTTCCTCCACCAGCCCCGGCAACATCACCCCTTACGTAACACCGCAAGCTGTTGTAAAGATGGATCCAACAAGCCACTGCTTTATCAGACCTTCAACTGTGGCTCCCCATCGCATCATAACGATGGCTGCCAAAACTACAACCCCTCAACTTCTGGAAGCCGTTCCCCTGAACAGCGATATAATGTAGCTAAGGCAAGCTAGGGACATCTGCGGCGCAGCATTTTTTTTAATTAAAAACAATTATGGTAGGGACTTTGCACAACAGGGAATTGTTAGTGTTGAAAGAGACATACGTATACAGGCAAAGAAACATACTGGGATAATAAGGTACATTTGAAATGCTTTTTTTCATTGGACCAGCGGGGAAGCGCTGAGTGTCAAGGTTCTTTACTTTTTCCTCCTTGGTTGAATGCATGGATGGATTCAAGAGATGAATAAAGTATTTAATGATGCGATGTTGCTTCAAGAATCAAAGACAGAAATAGGAATCAGGAAGAGTTTTTCGGCTGTAGAGAGTTCAACAGCTGAAACTATCTGTCCGCTCTATAGCAAAGACAACCGCAGAGAGGAGGAGATAAATGGGGGAAAGAAAAGGAGGTCAGAACTGAGTCGGATTTATTGGCTCAGCTGGTCATAAAGGAGGCTTTATCCTCACATTGCATTATGCAAGCCAAGATCTCTGCTAGCTACAGGTGAAGGATGACTGCTCTGCAGACACAGATTCTCTCAGTCTCTCTCTCATCTTCCTCCTGCCTCCTTCCTCTCTGTATATTTCTTTCTCTCTCAGGATGGATGAGTTTAATACTGAGGTGGTTAGAAACAAAGGAAGATTTCTTCACTGAAGTGCATTTTTTACTAGGTCTGACTCCTGGTATAAAAACCAGCCTCCCCTCCTTGTCCTCCTCCGATCCTGCCACACCTCCCCCAATTCCTTACCCTCTGGCCTTTGCCTTCTCTCTACTTCCCCTTTTCTTCTCCCTGCGGTCTCTTTCTCACTACCATTACAGGAGCATACCCTTGATTGCTTCAATGGATCTAACCATTTATAAGAGATACCTTTTGAAATATATGGGCGCGAATAGATATGCTCAGTCTTAATGTCTTTCACTTATTCCTTAACTTATTATTTCACTTTCTACCAGATGCTCACACAGACAGTACCAGCCCAGCCGAGGCACCGCAGGCTGGATCTAAAAAGTGTCCAGTGCAGAAAACATGGTCTTATCTGAAGATCCTGTCGTTTAAGAAAAGCACCAGATAGTATTGTTGGTTTTACTCATTCATGAAGCACAAACTCATAAGTTTACAGTTTTATTGCTGTCAAATTGGCAACATCCAACTTACAAATTTTTGTCATAGGCAGCATGCATTGTTTGTATTTTTTCTTTGTAAAATCTTCATTATATACACACTAGTTTTCACTGTAGTTGAGTATTTGAATATATCAGCTTGCTTGATAGATCATCTGCTCACAAAATTCAAAACAGTAATACTGACAGGCGATCTCTGCTCGCCTTTGAAGAGACTTGGTACTGAGAAGTTGAGAAACAAGTGTCGGTGGGGGAGCAGGATTATGTGAGGTTGGAGGAGATAACCATTTCAGTCTACCTCGTCAAAAAAAGCTTGAAAAGCAAAAGAAAAACAAAAAAATGTAGAGAAAAAGCAGCAAAATAGAAAAAAAGCTAGAGCATGCTCTGCCATTGCTCTGACCTGGTTCCAGTTAATCCGCCTACTTTGCACGATGAACATTACCTCCACACTGTATTTATAGAGCCTTTTCCTGTGTGTTTTTGTGTGTAAGCTGATGTGCAGGCCTATATGAATCTGACTGTTTTTAATGTGTGACCACAATTGTAGAGTAAATGCATTCGTCCATGTCATATAGGGGTAGGGGGTCTGATAGCACAGTTTGAAGGGGAAAAAAGACCCATTTTAAACCCCTTAATGCAACAAGCAGCAATCCTTAAGCCTGACTTTTGGAACCATTGTTGAAGCACCATATGTTACAGTTCCTCCGACAGCCACGCCATGCTTTTTCCAAGAACGCTCCAAAAGGAAATTAATTATTATTCAAATCATTGAAACATATTCATCTTTAAAGAAAGGGAATGCTTTGGGACATGCTGGCTTGACTGACAGGTGCCTTAAGCCACAATCAGACCGACTTTGACTCTGCATGGAAAAGCTCAACCCTCGCATTCACTTAAATGAGGCCTGACCGGCAATGTAGCGGGGGGGGGGGTGCCAGTGCAGAGGGCCAAACTTTTTAAAGTGTTACATAAGCCAATCAAATAGTATTTCTACTGTTTGTCATCGCGACGAGTGTTATCATAAACCGTCCTTTCCATGTCAAATGAAGCATGACTGATGTGGTGCTTTGATGAGCTAGTGCTTACATCAGTATGTTGAGAGTTGCTAATTAGCAACACATACTTTAGTATTAGAAATAAACCAAAGTATAGGAGAAATAAAAAAGCACAGAGGAAGTTGATACAGTTCATTGTGAGTCTGACATTATTGTGTGCACCAAATTTAATGGCAAATAGTTGTCGAGACATTTCACTCAAAACTGTCAACCTCATAATGATGTTAGAGGAAAAGTCAGGAGATAACAAAATCAGTAGTAGGAGAACCATCAGTGTCTGTAATGTTGTGCCAATCTATTGAATAGTTGCTGAGATAGCTGACAGACCAACATTGTCATACAGACTTATGCTGCCAGTCAACACCTACTTGAATCACAAGACGTGGACCTTTGTGAGAATTTTTCCCAAAACCACATTTGTAACCTAACCTTAACTAAGTTTTCCTTGCATAAGTCTAAAAGGTCTTCAATGTCAAAAGTCCTGTGCTTCACTGTTAATCACCGCACATTCCTCAGCCACCTTCCTCGGATTTCTGTGCAGTATAAAGACGGCACTGTTAGAGTATTGCCAATAAATGTAATGCTAAAAAGCTGTTACTTGTATTTAGCAAAGCAACTGGGTAGTATATAAACCCGGTTTCCCAGTTTCCAAATGTGTATTTTCTCCCTTTAAAATCTGCAAGTAGTAAAACTAAATCAAGGCTTTGAGGCAGTGAAGACACCAGCTCCATGGATACTGAACTGTAGTTGCACATGTACCTTTGACTCGAATGGGGCATATTCCAGGGAATAGACAATCTCCATTTCAGCACCAAAAATTCAATTTATCATTATTTAACAACCAGAGACCGGTGCTCTCCTACTAAAATAGTAACCCAGAAGATGATTCTACATAAGCTCACCTTCAGCAAGCTTCACAGGTATACTGGATGCTATAAGGTGTGCGCAGTATACCCACACACTGTTTAAAAATAGAGAAGGTCCTGACAGTCCTACACAAACCCTCCCAGCAGAGACCTCTCTGTTGAAATGGTCTCCAGCCTTATGACTCTTATCCAAAACTTCAATCACTGCTCCTTTCTCCTCCTCTTCTCTGTTCCTCCTCCCTCTTCCTCCTCTCTTCTCTCTCTCCAGGGAGGGGATTTTGCTTCTATAAGTCTTCCATCACACTGAATATTTCACAAAAGCACTTTTTTCCCATACACACACACACACACACACACACACACACACACACATACTGCTGAGTTTCTCACGGAAGCGTTCTCACTTTCATTCCCTCACGCTCTTCACATCTGTCATCTTCCATGCTTTGTCTCTGTCTTTCATTCTTTCCCTTTTCTTGTCATCTTCATCTCAATTTCTCCTGTGAATATTCCTCATTGTCTGGCACCAGAGCTCCCTCTTCATTCCTCTTTGCTTTGCTCTCACCCACAACCAAAACTCTTTGCTCCTTCCTCTCTTATTTTTAACACAAGTTACTTTCTTACGTCCCCCTTTTAAGACTTTTCCAGGAATGCATTTTGGAAAATAAGTCTTAAAAGCATTGCACTCCTTGTAATCAATACACTCTCTGCTTGGCCTTTATGCTTCCTGCTTTGTTCATCTATAATGCAGATAGTGGCAGATTGGTTTTAACCAATGACTAATTAGTTCTTGGGTCAGTTAAGCAATATTGCTGTTAATTAGTTGCGATACAGTTAACCTCCCGAGTCAATACAGTTGACCTAAAGTTCCAGCAGCTGTTCTTCACACTATTGAAGCTTTCATACAGGAATCTCTGCACAGATCGCCACTATAGAACTGCAGCCCACAAAAGTGTAATCAGACATGTTCTCACAAGTCATTTTCTAAGTTAACTTTTCATAGGTACGTATCTAATGTTACAGTAAAAGAGTCAGTGCATCAATGAAGATTGCCTAGGTTTTTTTCCTCATCTATCAATAATTCATGTGGTATGCCGGATAAGTCTATTTAATAGCCTTAGTGTTTGTGTGTGTCGTGTTCATTCAGTTCAGCCCCTAGAGTTTTAATATTGTGCTTTTCGTCTCGAAATGATATTCTTCATTTCATCATCAGTGTGAGTCAAAGCTTGCTTTGTATGTCTGTGTGTGTTTTGAAATGCCTCTGAGGCTCTAATCCAGCCACAGAACAACAATCACCTCTCAAAATTCTCCTAAAGGATTTTGAGCCATCTGACATAGCAAACAGGTGCCGATCTGGCCATAATGACTGTACCACCATTGCCCCTCTTCTGCTTCCCATTCATCTTCTTTCTCTGACTGCAATGACATTCATACAAGTCAGACATTCAATCTTTGGAAAACAATGCATTTGGAGACGTTTGAAAAGAAGTCCTATTGGAGGACCTGGTTGATATTTCATACTTAGCTAGGTGCTTCACAACAGCACACTGTTAAACTACACAACAGCCTAGAGTGTAGAGGCGCCTGCAGTAGCCTCAGGCTAGTTACACCAGAGTCAGCCACAGTTCGTTTGTCTATTTAAGCATGATCAGAAATGCAGACAACATCTGCACCAGTACCAGTACTTTTGTATTTCTCTGACGGGATATCAAAGTCTAATAGCTATACCTCCACATTTTGACAGGATGATCTGCATTAATAGTCAAGACTTGGAGGATGGAAAACCTGCGGAATTATCCATTATGTTAAATGGATCAAACTCAGGAAAAAAAAAAGATAGACAAAGAGGACCAGTGGCCACAAGTTGAAACTAACCAACAGTAATATGATGAATATAAGAGTGAACAGTATATACAGGGGTTTACAAATAATCCAAAAACCTCAGCATATCGGTTTGCCACAATGTTCAAATGTCATCTTGTGAGGTTCTTATCGCCACAGATTGATGTTTAACTTCCACTCGTTCATCTTGCGTTACTTTCTGCGCAGATGGAATTTGGACATTGCTTTCCAGATGAAGCTCTTGGAAATTGGAATTCTTGATAGGGAGCTGCCATGAGTGGACCACTAGTGCAAAACGGTGGTTCGAAAGTAATTCCCTGACCTGTGTGTGTATGTGTGTGAGGCTCCATCTGTGTGTGATTACGTAGTGCTGACATGCCCAAACTGGACCATGCAGTCATTATTTCATCATCCTTCTTTTCCTTACTGCTCCTTCTCTCTCTTTTCCGTATTCATCATAGATGTTGTCCATTCTCTTGCCCTTCCTTCTCTCTCCGTCTCTCCCGCTCTAATTTTCCCATGAGACCAAATGACCTCATTTTCCTCTCAAGACTCGTGCTTGAGCAGGCTTGTTCTCATCACACATGCAAACATGCACACATGCAGAGGCGCTAGTGCAGAAGTAGCACAATTTAGTATCATAAATTGCATATTATGAATATTTCTCTAAATGCCCCAACATAACAAAAGTTTGGCATTTGCTCGGACTGTCTGCTCTACACCTTGTAGTCGGTGCAACAGCAGACATTCCATCATTTACAGTGATCTGATATGACTTCAGCATTTCTATATGTAACAACAACACATGTGTTTATTTGTAACAGCTGTGTCCATAGTTCCTGTGCTTCATATACATGTGTGTGAGGCAAAGCCTTCAGGACTCAGATTACTGCAGATGTGACTAAAACAGAAATGACCACCTCCCACAAACTGACTAAAACCTCACAGAGCAGAGCTGTCCCTTATACCCCTGAAACACAAAGGCAGCTCGGAAGATTATAATGAGCTGCCAAATGATGCTGAAATTAAAAACAAAAAACAGCTGAACCTTGAAAATTCAATTATCTGAAAGCCTCGGGTTCAAACTCAATCTGGAGAGAATACATTTTTTTATGTTTCCAAAAAATGAATTAGTGACTATTGTTATCATGCACAGCACTGTGTGCTATTCTATCTGACCGTTTATTCAGCCAGATCAATTGAAAAAAATAATTGAATTCGAAGTTCAACGTCTACCGTATGAGAAACTGTGACAATATGTTTACTGTAATGAAAGTCAGTTCACATCCACATTCACAAGCATTTGCTGTGCAACAGGTAGTGGTGAAAAACACAAGGCACCAAAACACTTGAGATCTCTGCTTGCTGTTTCATAAAACAGAGAAAAAACAGTCACCAGGATGCTGCTCTGATCGTGTCTTTTTTTTATTTCTATTTTGCAGTCAATGGAGCGGTTCAGGCTCACGACATGTTGTCTTCCACATTCTTTGCTGAAGTTCTTTGTCGATGGACGTTTGCCTCAGTACAGTCAATACGAATCAGTAGAGATGTATAATGGACAAAATAAAGGAAGAAAGAGGTTTATTATGAGGAGATAGTAGAGGAATGGAGTAAAAGTGGGGAGATGGGGAGTTTTCTTTACTGCCGATTAGCTTAACATCCCGGCTGGGGAGAGACAGTGAGGGTTGTATGAGAGAAATGTGATAGCTTGTGCCTGATTGTTAGATCGTATGTGCATCTCTACGTGTCTCTCCCCATTTCACTCTTACTATGTTGATGTGTGTGTGCGTGTGTGTGCATGCAAACTGAGGTGTGGATTGAGCCTCTCAACTGAGGTCTGGGGTTTTTGGAGAGGCACTCTGCGCGGTGTGTCTAAAGGCCACAAAAAGAATGAATTTATGCAGTTGGGATCAATGGTACACACACACACACACACACACACACACACACTCACACAAATGGATGCTGGGAAAGAAGGTTTTGCAGTTTAATTTATTCCCCAGAGAGGGCAAACCTAACAATGAGACCATTGGATGAACACATGTACCTGTGCATTTCAATGTGTGTGTGTGTGTGTGTGTGTGTGTGTGTGTGTGTGTGTGTGTAGGTGGATCGTGGGTAGGTGCATTAGTGTCTGTATGTGTGTGTGAGAGAGAGCGGGAGAGAGAGAGTATATTCTCTTTCCACACGAGTATATCTCAAGCATCCAACAGTATATTAAGTGTAACCAGAAGAGCCCTTCGATCACACACACACACACACACACACACAAATGAAGTTGTTTGATAAAAGTAGCATCACTCATGGCCCTGAAGGGAGTTTCATTTTAAGTCATTGAAACGTAGTGTGCCTCTGAGCGTGTTCGTGCACACAGACTCAGCTCTTCAACTCTGTGCTAGGGGAGGAAACAACTTGGCAGAGAAGGTTGTGTCTCTCCACTGACCCCAGTCACAAACACATTTATAATGCACACTCACACACTAATAGGTAGACACTGCCATCAGCTTTCCACATTCCTTCCCCTGAGTATTACATATCCTCTGAATGTTTTATAGTGATCTCAAACTTCTGAAACATTAGCAACATTGCCTCCTTCATTCTGTCCTTTTGTCTGTGGAAGGCGTTTATGTAGCATTCTGTGAGATGCACTTGACTCGGAGCTGACAGGAGTCGTTTAATTCAGTGGTTTTATGTTTGACACGTGAGCCATGTGCGTCGTATCTGCCTGGCAGAGCAATTTTTTCTGCACCACAAACTTTTCGCATGAAGTCTTTTTTTTCACAACCTGCATGCATGAGTGAAGATTTTTTTTTGTTTTTCACTTGTGAATGGTTTAAAAATACAATATATATTCACATTAAAGAGATTTTGCATTGTTATACATCAGGATAAAGAGGAAACATTCGCAGTAGAATAAGTAGATCACAGTCAGAATATATCTGTAGCTGCAGAGTCGGGATTGTCTTCCTTTTTAAAATGAGCTATAACTGCAAACTGAATATAACAACAACAAACAAAATATTTAAAGAGTGTGTCACACACTTTTCTTTATTATCCATACCATAACTTCGAGAGTACAAGAAAATGTTTGTTGTCCAAAGCTCCACTTAGTCTCAGCGGAGTGAAGCTCCATTCTGTTTCTTTCTGTTTTCAAACAATTGCACAAGTGGAATACATTCATTTGTGATTGATGGTCAACCAGATAACGGGATACAACAGCTAGGTGGTTTGTAAGCAGATGTGTGTCGATGAGCTGACAAGTATACATCAGCTTTTTCAAAAACCTTTTTCCCCCATCCCATTCAAAGAGCAAGACAAGCAATTTCAAATCAACAAATACCACATGGGAGAGTATTTCCAAAAATCTCATTTCCAGCGATAGAAAATGCCAGCTTGATAGGGATAGAGGACCAAAATCAAGGAAAACAGTTTGTGTTTTCAATTAAATCCACATTATTGTGAACATAGTCAAAAACTACCAAGGAAATAAAAATCTTCAAACAAAAAGCTGGCTTGTGCAGGGGACAGGTGCAATGCTGCTTCAGTCAGTAGACCTGCACTGTGAGATCGTTTAAGCACACAGAGAGTCGTGCTATTACACACCTGGGGTGACACAAAGAAAGGAGCATATTGATTCTTATTTTAATTAAATTTCTACATTGGCAGTATTTACTCTATGTCCTTGCTCCACGCAAAAGCACACGATTCTCTGAAGGCACATAAGCTCACAGCTCAACAATTATTGGTGTAGTTCATATACGGGATGTGGACGCAATTAATGTAGCACCTGTACAATCTTGTAACAAAATAATACAATAGCCCTGCCATTTTATTGGATACTCCCTCTCCCTTAATGTTCAATTTGAGAACAAAATAGTCGATACATCTTATATAATACATTATATCCTGTACCCATTATAGAGTAGGTGAGACAAAACATTAGCCCCTTCAATATAATCCAATCCTGTCCGATAAAACTATGGCCTCAAAAGTTACCAGAGTTAAATCAACACCTTTCTGACACAATCTCAAGAAAAACTAAACATTAGAGGCTTCACAAATGTGGGATTTGTTGCAGGGCAATGGCGTTGGATGGGATTTATTCCATTCACACCTTGTTAGTGTGCAGTATACTGTATGTTTTTTAGTTGTAAGTCAATCAGATGCATGCTATTCTAACCCTGGTCAAAGCAAATAGCTGATCGATAGTTTGTGATGACATGATCCAAGATCAACCATCAACAATCAGACCTGCTCTAACTCTCAAGGGTAGTGGCACACTAGCAGTCTGCTAAGACTAAAATATCTCAATAGCGATGGTGTTGCATAGACATTCACGGTATCCAGAAGATGAATCGTACAGACTTTTGTGATCCCCTGACTTTTCCTACAGCGCCACCAGCTGCTTTACATTTGTGCTTTTAAGCGAAATGTCTCACCAGCTATTGGATGGACATTCATGTTCTCCACAGTCTGATTTGTCTCGTTCCTTTACTTTTCATCGACTGCCATCATCAGTTCACATTTTTTACTTGTCAAATACATAGAAAGTATAATACAGCCAAAGCAGCACAAAATGGAGAGAGAGAGGGAGAGGGAGGGAGAGAGAGAGCGAGAGATGCTTTTGTTCATAAATATTTCTACAGTTTGTGTCTTACGAGAGAGAAATGCTCTAAACATGCAAATGCATATTTATGCTTTATGCAGTATAGATTTATGTAATATATTTTTTATGAATGTCTTCCTTTTCTTCTCATTTGTGATCCCCTACTGCCCCCCATCACTCTCTAGCTAGCTGTCATGTGGAGATCTGCTTTTCTATTTGATTTCACGTCCGACTTGGAGAGGAAGTGCTTGTTCCTGCGACTTTTTGTGAGATTTTGTACGTATGAGTGTCTATTCAACTCACACACACACACACACACACACACACACACACACATAAAAAGCACACACTATCCATCAGTCTGTGTATTATATGCTGTGTGTATGTGTGTGCCTGCTGGTTTTTGCCTCAGGCTATTCTGGTGTCAGAAAGAGCAAGTCTGTCAGCCACATATTGCATCATTCCAAGTTAGCTACAGACACACACGCACACATACACACATTTTTGTCAAAACAATAAAAAAGAGGTACTGTAGCCCTTCTCCCTGAGGACGCACTTACTGTGCAAGACCTGCACAGATCCACTCTCCTAATGAGGGGACAGGAAACAGAGGACACATGGGGGGGGAAGGAGAGAGGTAAGGAAGGAAGTATTTCTGACAGACTGGTAGAAGGTTTAGAAACACACGAATCCTATAATTTAGAATAATAAGGCAATATTCATGTGCTGTGTGTTCGTGTGTGAGGAGTCTGGAAAAGTCTGTGTGAGTGTGTCGAAACATGGATTTCGTAGATTTTATGTGTCTGTGTTTCGAAATGGGTTTCTCTCTCTCCCTGGGCAGCTGTGATGAATTTTCATTAGAGCGTTTCCTTATTAAGCCTGTTTCTGTCCTTGTGTCCGACAGACCGACAGACAGACCGACCTGAGGTGTGAACTGCTCTGTGAGAAATAAGGGAATTAGTGTTTTTAACAAGCGTAGTGAGAAGACCCCTACTGGGAACTCGGTGGAAGAAGAAAATGTAATGGGTAACACATACAAAAATACTAACCATTATGTGGTATCCACAACTCGTAATACTGTAAGTTTTGTGTAAGAGTGCGTGTATTTAGAAATTCATTCACCCTCTTTTTCACAGTACAGTCATTCCGAGAATTGTGCCTTCATCTGCTTCTCGTCTTGACGTTTTTTGTAAAATGAACCAAAAGGTTTTATTTAAGGAAATTAAAAATAATCAAATTTGCAGGGACAGGAGCTGTGGGGGAGTAGAGAATATTAAGGGCCAAATGAAAATTACTGAAACCAATAAGGGATTCAAAATAATTATTACATGCTTAGCTTAAAAGGCCTTTCTAAAAACTCTAAAGGTAGAGGTAAACTACACTGAGGAGTGCCCAGGGGTGCTACCGGTAACTCACCTCAGATGCAACACAGCAATCCTGAACAGAAATGGTGCAGTCGACACTCATATCCCAGAGTTTGTTTATGCATGCATAAGATGTAGGGACCTCACCACGGGTGCTTAGCCTCCCAACAATGGCACTCTACTTCAGCTGAAGAAAAAGGGAACTAATAACAAAAAGAATCAAGGCAAATAAACAAACCCAGTTGGTTTAACAATGTAAATTAAACAAAGAGTCAAAGCAAAACAAAGGGAAAACAGCAGCAGGTGAACCACCTCATAAATGGGGTATTAACATATGCAGTCACTCATCGAAGGCAGGACAACAATGGAGTTGAGACAGAGGAAAAAACAATAAACTATGCCAACAGGTGCGTTTTATAAGATGGCCCTGATTAGGGACTTGGTTGTGGGAGGAGCTAGCCTCAGGGCTGCATTCACTACTTGGGGATCATTCCCCCCACCACACTAATAAGGCCTGGGACCAACCTCGTGCTGCTGTGTGCTCTGCTCAATATCGAACACACTCAGATTCAACTCAGGCAATGAGCTCAGCAGGAATGAGTGGACTGATCTCTGTTTAATAACATTATCTTTTTACCAGGAAGACCGAAGTGATAACAATATGAAAGTGCTTTCAGCTGCGTCTTGAATATTCATTGTGTTATTCTTTCCTAATTACACCCGGTGCAATTCTTACATAAGGCTGTAAATCTAATGAAATGGCCTCTGAGGAATTCTAAAGCCTGAGCACTAGATGCTGGGGAAAAAGTCAATTTCGGCCATGTTTTTGTTTTGTGTTAAGTCAAGTAAATCATGGGTGGTCTTGATTGATCAATACGGAACAGGCTGCAACTGCCATGTCTTGTTATACACTGATGAAGACACACACAAGCAACACGCAAATCAGCACGCAGAGCACATTTCTGGTAATAATTATTGGACATTTTATTAAAACGTGATTGTAATGGTGGGCTTCATTACCCATATGAGGGCATTTTTGACACAGAAGTTGTCCTTCCATTATACTGTAAGTGTGTGTGTGAGGGTCATCTAAAATGCATTAATTGAATATAACTGCTCACACATCCACACACATACCGGGGCTAGTGTAACAGGGTTAGTGGTTGTAAAGTGCAGGAATGGCAAACATGTGCACACACTTCCTCCGTGTTATTACCATTAGTGTAACAGTTAGAACATCAGGGGTTGCCACATCAACCCCTGATGTTCTTCTCCTCGATCTTGGTGAGGAATTGCCGAGATGAAACCTTTTAGACTGGAGCTCTACTAAAAAGGGGATGGGTGAGAACAAAAAGATGAGATGAAAGCCAAATAGAGGCAGCCAAAGATGCATCAAAAAAAAGAAAGGGAGAAAGCAGGGAAAGACAAATAGGCCTTTAAAGGACATGATCCCGCTGTCTGGTTGAAAGCAAAAACAAGATATCCTTGTAGAATCACACACCTGTGTCCATGCTGCTGTGATAGGCAGAGTGACATGTCAAACACTAATGAGAGACATATAAGCTTTTCTGTCCCGTAAGGACAGGCGTGTAGTGATGTGCACCGAGCTGTACAATGTGCGTGCTTACGTGTGGATGTACACGCATGTGGAGGTTGCACAGTTGTTTGTAAGTGTGGGGTTTGTGCTCACATGGAGTCTGACATGCGAGGCCTGTCATATCACATACCGTCTGCTGCTCTGACTCTTCTCTCGAGGCAAACATTGACATGCTTGTTATATATTTTTTGAACACACACTCACACACATCTATAGTTGTTTATCTTATCACCTGTCAAAGTCGATTCATCATCACTTGATCGCTTTGAGCAGATATCAGGATTTGTATCGGGGTGATGCTGATAAAGACAATGTTGTTGATTTACAACTGTCGCTGTGCTGCATCTGTACGACAGGGACAAGGATACACCGACACACCTAACCACTTGACTGACAACAGAAAAAGCACTCTGCAAAAGCAGTCTGTGAAATATTTACATAACATACATTTACAATTAGTCTCGGCTTTCTGTAATGGAGGCGCATCAAAAGCCAAACTAGTCATGGCAGCTTGTCACACAGAACATAACCTTGCTATAGACGGCTTTTCTTTACCTTTTTCTTTTTTCCCTGTATTTGGACTGAGCACAGGCTTAATAGGATAGGGTGGCTAAAGAGACGAGTGTCAGTAAAAAAAAAGATTTTCTTAGAATAACCTTGACGCCGAGAACCTCTGAAACGCTTCCCCTCTGAGCTGATAAAAAGAGACTCTATTCCATTTGATTCATTTTTGAGTCTAAACACTTGTGGAGAAGCACACAGACACACTCACACACAGACTGGCACAAGCTCTTTGATTTAAGGTGCTGAAGATAAAGTGTGATGTCTCGGTGTGCCATCACACCTGAGTCTATGCGTACCTGTATGTGTTAATGGGTGTGCATTCAAATGTACAACAAATCATGCAATTGTCAACAATTCTTTTGTTTTTTGTTGCATAATAGCATTCCTACACCATTCTTCAAAGGGAGTTTTTGGATCAAACTATAAGATTCTAATTCATTAAATATTCATCATTTCAGTTTTGATTCGTCATGTCCGAGCGATCACTCGTCTGGACCACTTGTGACACTCAATAGCTATATGAGAAGCCTTTAAGGAGTTTAAGCAACAAAACCACTTGGGCTTAGGGAAAGAGTCAGCGATTCACATAAACCACATAAAAAAATAATGACAAAATGTCAACAATTGCTTTTATTTTGGAAGGGGACACAAACAGCGGCCTCCTGGATGAAAGTCCTGTGTTTGTTAAGAAAATAATATAATCACAGTTACATCGACTGATCGGCTAGTGACAGTTTCACTACAAACAATGAGGATGAATGAAACAACTCAACAAACATGACAATGGATGTTGCATCATCTTTGCAGGACATGAAAGTACGGATAGTTTTGGATTGCAGCTTTAAACAGATGAAAAATATGGAGGGGTGAAATGTGTGACTGCAGAAATTATGGAATTTGAAAATATTAATAATTACTGCCACTGAAATGTCAAAGTAACCAGAACACAGTGCCAAGTTTCAGTGATTCAAAGTAGCACCTTGTGCTGAGAGATCAGTGGGGGTGTCGCTGAGTCTGGCTGAAACGTTGCATTGTACTTCAATGCTTTCCTTTTATCTCTGATATTTTGTTACCTCCACCTACCGAGCAGATATTCAGAATGCGTGCTATGAATTTGTTTTGCAAAGAGGTTGCCCTGTCAGCATGCCTTCAAATGCTATCTGACTTCTGGGACAGCCCTTAAAAATGAGTCACACAACACATTATCACACAGCCTGTTGGCACATACCTACATGCACCCACATGCACACACACACAGGCATATAGTTGTGAAGCTGTGAGGTTGAGAGGTACTCTCAATCTGCCTCTGCACACCTGTTTTCCACGTAGTTCTCAGGTACACTATTTTTTCTCTATTCTTTTTTCCTTTCTGTTGGCATCGTTTCTCACCTCTTTCCTCATCATCTTTTCCTCTCTCCCTTTATCCTCTCCTTTTTTCTCATATCCTCCCTTATCCCCTTCTACTCTCTGTTAGCTTCAAGATTTGTACTTACTCAGTATTCTGCAGGCATGGTTGTTTTAAGTCGTCTGAGTTTTAAGGGCGAGAAACAATCACCAGTGATGAATTCATATCTTCACATCTAAAATACATACAGTTTGCAGAAATTCTTTATGAAGACAGCTAGCCTTCAAGCCTTCAGGGAATTAATATCAAAAAGGGAAGAGCATCATTTTAAATGTTTACGATTTGGCCAGACTTTTAGTTAAAACATTCAAAAATATTAACTAACATTATCAACAGAATGTGAAGAGCTTACATGTTGACATTATATCAAAGATGTCTATGTATTATGTTGCAGAGATATCTCCTGAAATGAGCATGTATTTTTTATTTTTTTTACTGTAAATTTAGATCGTATGGACCCTCTGGCAGATTTTACACATTGCACCTTTAGGTTTCAGGTGAAGTTAAACCCATCCTGACTAGAGGAAAAGTTTGCAAAAAAGTTGATCCATGTGTACAGACTTAGAGGTACACTCACACATTTTGTAACAGTGCACAGTGGGACCGATTTTTAGAGACGGCAAAAGACTAAAAACTGTGAATAACCATAGTGTTCAAATAAAGTAAGCATCTCAAAAGGTTTTGGCAAGTTTATCTGCTGATATTTATTACTTGGCCGTTGTTATAATATTTCAATGGGGAATCTCTGCTCCCACAGGGATGGTGCGCTCCATTCACATCAAGCCAGCATCACCTTCGCCCTCCTGGACCTTGTCATTGGAATGTTGTTGTGCTGCTTACATAATCTTCTGGCGCAACTAGGCCTTTTCAATCCACTGCTAAATTCCCCTCGGTCTCACTGGGGCATTACGCTCATGCACACAAGGGCGCACATATGGACACACATGTACACACATGCACACTTCTGCTCAAACTCATATCTGCACGTGACATATCAGCATCAACCTTTGCACTTTGCTCAGACACATACCCTCATGCATGCACTCAAATACGCACAAATAGTGTATCACAGCACTCTGGATTAGGGGTACAGATTAGAGATTAGGGCCAGCACTGGGATTATGCAGTATACTCTCCAGCCCCGCCTCTACCATAGATCAGAAGAACCTCTGCCCCTATCATCTACGATGGTGATGCTACACACAGAGAGAGAGAGAGAGAGAGAGAGAGATTCAAAGAGTTACACACATGGCATAATCCTGAAGTCCTCTTCTTTATAGCTGCTGTCACACTAACCACAGATACTATTTCCTCTTATCACATATTGCCTGACTTGGTCAATTCCATGGATTTGCCTTGATATAAATTAGACAGATATCAGATAGACTGGAGGAAGAGATCCCCACTGAGGGAAAGTCAAGAGAACCAATAGAAATGAATTATCCATGTGGGGTTTGTCAGCTGTTTAGAAGGACATTGAGGATAGATGGCTAAAGCTTCCAGGGAATCTGTGTCCTACAGTAGATGAAGTGTTAAAGGATGTGGGTGAGGATAGCCTGAGGACTGTGGTGAGATGGTATATCGATTGCTGATTCACTATCTAGATCCTTGATTTTCTACCTGGGCGTTTGGGCCCTCCTATGGGGTCACAAGCTAAGGGTGGACATGATATAAATAAAGTGACTATATATATATATATATATATATATATATAGAGAGAGAGAGAGAGAGAGAGAGAGAGAGAGAGAGATTTTCTTTCAAGTGCATTTATGGATGAATTAAAATTCATTCACATTCACAGCAAGTTTAGCACATTTAAAAGGTCATGAATTCTGATCTACATCAAAAAACAAAACCAAACATACACAGACACACACACACACAAACAAACTACAAACAAAAAAATAATTTTCCCTGTCATTGATACCCAGTGTCAGTGTTACTCAGGCCTCCAGTGATTGCTGAGGAAGCCAGCTGCTTTAGGGACGCAGGGACACTGCCCTTTATAAATAAATTTAACTTGAGATTGACAGACGTTGCACAGAATCTGTAGACTTTAGCAGAGTAGAGAGAAGCTCAGTGGGTAGCTTAGTATCTGTTGACAGGGCTGGCACGCAACCAGGCTGCCAGAAGCGTTAGTATCCAGATTTGTTCAGAAATGGACTTGGCTGTATCTGTGGTTCTCCAATATACTGTATATTTTCAAGGCTAATAGCATCTCCCTTGGTGTCTCTGACTTCAACCACTGGAGACTTTCATAATGTTTCATCAGTACTTCTTTTCCTCTTTAACATGCTTGTCCATGCTGCTCTGTATTCCCTTTATCTGTCTGTTACCTTAAGGTGTCATCAAAATAATTCATGCTTTACTTTCCCCCTTTGATGATGTGATTGAAATGTATTTGTCTTTATTTCTTAGGTGAATGCCGTCATGCCATTTGGGTGCCTTGCCCTGCGAGATGGGCGGAATTACAATAGCATGTCTGATGTCACAGACAAATATGAGATTGGACAGGTCCTCCGAGCGTAAGTACCATAACGCTTAAAGCATTGATCTCTGTTGCCTTTTTTCGCCCTCCTCTCTCATGTAGAATTCATGGACACATTCCAGTATTCCCAAATTGTCTTTATTCCTTTCAAGAATTATTTCAAAATTGGATTATTTTCCCTGCAGATTTGGTTTGGCATATCAAACGCTTTCACTGAAGAAATGACAGAAGGTAATAGCATGAGGCTAGTGTCTAACAGACTTAAGAGACACATTTTTCAAATTTTAGCTGTCTGTAAATTTTTGATCATGACAGTTCATGAAACACACTGTTGGAAGTCTATCATTTATCCAGTTTAAATATTCTGTGTCATGCCTAAAATAATCTTTTGGACATATTCTCAGAGAGTTTGTAGAATCACTGCTGCTTGAATGGCCGAATACTGAAAGTTGTCTTCTCATAAACACCTCTCTTTGACACATTGAAGGCACACACACACACACTTTCACTCATACCAATCAGCGTAAGAGGCCATATGGCATCAGCATCCAGATCAGCATCTGGCCTCAGAGATTTCTGTTCATCTTTTATATAACACACACACACACACACACACACATAAACAAACACACACAAACATTAACTCATTATTAAGTGCACACATTTGCTGTACATATGCTCTTAATTTGATGAAAACATGGAAGATGAAGGTGATAAGGCTGTGGTTAAGATTATTGCTATATGAATGTGTTAGAATGACTTTAAGGTAAGAAAGAAAGTGTGCATTTTTACATATTTGAAAGATTATGACATATGTCATTAATAGTCAACATTATAAAGAAAGAGAGCCATTGAATTGCTCTGATGGTATCTATTGGGGCATGTAACATTTAATATGAAGTATCTAGTTTAATTTTGCATCACACAGCTTCTCACAATCCATTTGGCTGAAGCACATGCCCCAAAGGCTCAAAACCAAATGATGCCCGGCTCATGGCAGCGACGGACCCATTTCGGATTTGTTATTCATGACTATTTAACCTACTCAATGACTACTCACCCAATTAAAGTCTTTCACTGTAGTTCACTCAAATATCCAGTGTACTTTGTCTCCGTATGCTGTGTCTCTCTTGGGCCTTGTTTTTTTAGATGTGATCAAAAACATCTACACTTATTTTGTGCTGTAACATTATATTTACCTTCTCTGCCTTTCTCTGTCTGTCTGTCTTTCTATTTTTTGTCTTCTTGCGTAGGAAGGAGTTCTGCGAGCTGTGCCTGGCTAAGGACAGACAGACAGACAAGGTGTTTGTCTGCAAGAAATTCCTCAAGAAAGACGGCAGGAAAGTCCGCAAGGCTGCCAAGAACGAAATCATGATCCTGAAATTGTACGCAGTTGGTCTGTGGACAGATGGATGTATGATTTAGGGATGGAGAGAGGCGGAGAGAGGGAGGATGAGAGAATGATTTGTTATTTGAACATATATGATATGAACATTTGCAATCTCACAATCCATGCAATAACCTTTAATAATGTAAGCTCAGATGTTTGAACCTTCTACTTTGCAATGTTTTTGACAAAAGAGATTTACGCCCACACAGTCTTTTTTGTATATAAGGCTATTAAAAGGCCAGAGAATGGTTATCACCCTTCAGTTGCATGTGTGACTCTTCACTGTTGTAAGGTTACAGTCTGTGACTCTCTTTTGCTGCTCCAGGGTCAACCATCCAAACATCCTGCAGCTGATAGACACATTCGAGACCCGGAAAGAATACTTAATCATCCAGGAACTGTAAGGGTTTCCTTTACTGTTTATCTTTCTTGAACAATGTGTACTTAAGTGTGCATGTCTTAATTGTGTATGTGCCCTCATGTGCCTTAACACACACAAATCAATCAGCTAGAGGGTCGGGGTTGAGTCTACCCTCTTATTACTGTGTGCTCTGTTTCTCCCCTCAGGAACAGAGGAAGTTGTTAGATTTTATGAGGTATTTGCTCTAGTAACACTCAACCTTACTCAGTGCTCCTGAAGCACTGCTTTGCCATAATATGGTCTCTACAGAGACCTCGGGATCAATATGTCAGAGTGGGCCCAATCCGCGTCACTTGTGACGAGTGCATTTTTCACATTTGCATTGGAAAGCAATAACATTGATTGGAGCTGAGTGGCAAAATTATTTCCCTTCTGTTACTGAGATAAGTGATGCAGTCCTCTTTGTGTGGATCAGTTTGTTTATGAGTTGGTGTCTGTTCATCGCTCACACGTTTGCCCAGCCAATAGTCCTCCTGCTGAGGGCAATACGTGATGATCACACTCATCTTATGCACTCCCTAGAGTTAACCAAGTCTTTTAGATTAATGACCAACACACTGATTTTTAATTGCTCAGCAGTGCAAGCTTTAGGCTAGTAGAAGCAGATTGTCTTACTAATGGAAAAAAAAACAAGAGCACAAGGCTTTTGATAACTGTGTTACGGAAAGATTAAAGTGAAATTATTTACTTGCAACATGTGGTTAACAGTCCCACCAGCTTTTGATTTGTATATATATTGCAATGTGTGTGCTGATGTTTTCGTGTGTTTGACTGCATGCAGTGCCACCGGAGGAGATGTATTTGACTGGATTCTAGATCAAGGGAATTACACAGAGAGAGACGCTTCCAATGTCATCAGGCAGGTCCTCGAGGCTGTGGCATACTTACACTCCCTCAACATAGTTCACAGGAACCTGAAGGTACATGCTCACTCCCTTTCTCCCTTTCCCCACATTATGGCATGTGCAGGTGTAGTGACTTTCATTACCAAACCCGTAAAAAGACTGGTGACTTGCCTCTAAAAACACAGGAAGAAATGTACTAAATGATTCAACTTTTCATCACATCCCCGAAAGTTATTTCAGTGTATAGTCTGATGAATCTCTTTGGAGACACATAAAAGCATTGCACTGCCATCTCAGTCAATGACTCAACATTTGATAACCTTTTTAGCAAGGGAGTAAACACGGTTTTCATTGCTTTCATCTCACGTCATACAGGCACACAGACACAGATTCATATCTTTAGCCCCCATTATTAACCCATTAGGATGGGATTACTTCATGTTTTAGGCTCCAGACTCCCCCTACTGGTAGAAACTGGATTTTTTCCCGTCTATATTGTATATACATTATATGGTCTGGACTCAAATATCCTGTGAACTCATAAAATTGAATGAAGATTACATTTTCAGATCAGAAATAGAAAGCCAAGATCCCTCCCTTAATCAAGAAGATATGTTTCTGGTTATTCTTTTGCCTGATCTGCCTTGTCAAGATCCATTTATTCTTGCTAGCAGTTTGTACTTGTGTCATCTTAATTTTAATAAGCTTGACATGTAAAACCAAATATATATATACTGTTGGAACCATGTCTACTCAGTGATTAGATTGAATAGGTTCAAACTGTGATTTGTCAGTCTGTATTATATTCAGCTGATATTCTGTGATTCAATTCCAATACGGTTTAAGAATAGCTTTAAGCAACACACCTGTTAGAATGCCAGCTTATTATAGGCACTGAAACATGAACTTGTTCCTATTTAGATCTGCACAAATTTTGATGCTCAGCTTCCAGTTTCTATTACCAATGACATAGTGATTTCTTCTATTCTTATTCAACTGTTGGTCAGAGGGATCTTTGTCTCTTTTTGCCATTTGTCTTGTGAGTCTGGTTGAACCATTGTACAGGGTTTAAATGTACAAAACGTAACATTTTTCAATCCCTTTATACAAAATAACATCTATTTGTAAAGACAACTTTCCAAAACCTAAAAGTCTGAAATAAAGCATTAACAGTTTTGTGGTAATGATTGATCTGTTCTTGTCACCTGTTGTGAAATTGCAACATAATAATAGAAAAGGTAATTGTTGACTCATCACACCTTGAGCTTAAGAAGGGTGTGCTATTGTTGATTTTCTACAGGTTGCAATGGTATTATCATTTGCTGTCTGCTGATTATCAATTCCCATATATGTGCAGCACTGAACCTCTTCAGTAGTGTGTAGGGTTTCAGTCTGCGTGTATTTTGATGAGAATACTGAATTAAGTTAATTCTGTCCCTCATTTATTTAGCTGGAAAACCTGATGTACTACACAGAAAACAACCACAACAAAGTAGTTCTGCGAGATTTCTACCTGTCCCGGTTTGAGAACGGAGCCATGACAGAGCCTTGTGGAACACCAGAATACCTGGGTATGATACTCTCCACTATTTGTAGATCTGTTTTTATGTACAGTATAACTTTACTTCTTTGGGTTTCTCCATCTCTCATCCACTCACACGTCCTTCTATTAGCTTTGCCTCCTGCCTGCAGGGCTGTTTGTGAATGAAGCCCTGCGGGCATACTTTACCTATTTGATGTCTTTACTTCCATGTGCTTTTGAAGATCAAAATCTGTCAGAGATAAACAGTTATAGTGAAAAACAGTCACGGAACCCAGTGAAACAGAATTGAAGGCATCTAACTCTCGCCCTCCTCCAACTCATCTCTTTTCATGTCTTCTAATCTCACTCCCCTCATTCTCTCTCTGAGGTTAATACGAATGCAACTTGGAGTACAGAAATTTGCTTTGGCCTGGTTCTCTCCAGTGAAAGGTCAGGATAGTTATTCATAGTTATTGAGCTGAGTAATTAGACAAATAAAGAAAGAAAGGGAACAGATGCCCTGATACCAAAGTATGGTTTACATTTTGTACTACCTTGTCACTTGCAAGTGCCTTCGTCATTTTAAGTGTTGATTGTAAAAATAAATGTTATTTCCCAGCCAAAAAACCCCAGCCATTCAAATCTCTCTTTTTCTTTGTATGTCTGCTCTATTCGTTGCTGTCTTTCAGCTCCTGAAGTGGTGGCTCGTCATCGTTATGGTCGTCCTGTGGACTGCTGGGCTGTGGGTGTCATTATGTTCATACTGTGAGTCTCCATCATTAAAGTTACCAAAGCAAGCCAGCCAATACAAACTGAGCTGCAATTTCAACCGAATAAGTGCTTTGTTGTTTATGAAGGATATATCCAGTAGTTATTTTTATGGTTTCAATATAACTTATTTTGCTCTGTCTTTTTATGTATGTTTCCCTTTTTGCAGGTTGTCAGGTAACCCTCCTTTTTATGATGAAACAGAGGAGGAGAACACAGATCTACATAATCGCATCATCTTCTGTCGCATTGTTGGCGGTGAATTTGAGTTTGATTCTCCATACTGGGATGACATTTCCCCTGCAGGTACATAGCTCTACCACACGATGGCAATACATACAAAGTTACATTTTCAATTACATGAGGCATTGGCATTGGCAGTGAGAAAATGAGATATTTAATGTCACATAGCTCAAAATGACTATCTTATATCTCACTCTTCACAACCAAACCAAATCATCCTTCATGATTTATGAAAATGTACATATTTTTTGTCTTATCATGCCACTTAAATTGACCTTTTGTCTTCATCGTTTCTTTCTCAGCTAAGGAGCTTGTCTGTCGACTCATGGAAGTGGACCAGATGCTGAGAATCACCGCGCAGGATGCACTTTGGCATGAATGGTAAATGTGTGCACATAATTACAAGAGCAAGCATATTTTGGCTCATATCCACAGGGTTTGTACTCACTTGTATGCTGTCTGTCACCTGTGCCAGGATTGCAGGGAATGGCGCATCAGAGAAGAACCTCAAGGATGGTGTGTGTGCCCAGTTTGAGAAGAACTTTGCAAAGGCCAAATGGCGGGTATGAATTCACTCTCACTCTCTTCCTGTAGCAGTAAATAGAGTTGGTGATACTATAGCCTAGTAAGCAGCATAGAATGGCACTATATGTAATGATCATAGCACATGAGGTGCTTTTACTGTAGCTCAGCATACAAGCATGGAGAGGTATGTTTTAAATTTGAGAAATGATTTGGTGGTGGTCAAAGGGATGTCCTAGGGGAATGAATGCTGAAGACCAAGAAGTAGTAAGTCGAGATGGCACTGCTGACCTGACAGCATAAGTAATAGTTATAACCCTCTTCTCTCTTTCCCCATATGGTTCGCAGGAGCTGAAGGTATTGTAGTTCATTAAGAGGGAGAGTGGAAGGACAGAGCATGGGCAGAAACTTACCTTCAGTCCGGCATGAATCAATAACAAAACATCTTTCTAATGGCTGCTCAACCCCTTGAATTAAGGTTTCTATTGGAAAAATTGTCTAAAGTAATCGACCAATCGGCAAACACTTCAGTTAAACCTCAGTCAGCCTTAAGATGTGTTGACCATGTTTGGACCGGTGAAACTCTCCTCAGAGGCTCTGTTCCTGCCCACTGTCACTCCTGTCCTGTCCCAGAAGATATCCATCCACTCTGCCCCACTTTTCTTCATTGGATTAAGGCCCAGATGTTCAAAGTGGCCCGCTCTGCTCCTTTCTTACTCCTCATCTGCACTAGTCTATGAAAAGAGATTGGTAAAAACAACATTGTGAACAGCAACGGGGAAAAGGGTTTGCTCATTGCTTGTGTAGTTTTTGTATCTGTGTAGATAAGGAGAGGGAGAAATGGAAAGGATATAACGGATATAGGCCACTGTGGACTGTTGAACAGCAGTGATTTGAACTATAAGGCCCTCTGTCATTCCTCTTCCGTGAATCCTGGCTCATTGCCCCATACTGTACCTCAGTGTTACATTCAAGTCATACTTGAAGCTGTACAGAAGCTTCTCAGTTAAGCCATGTCGTATTCAGTGACATGTCTGTGTCCCAATGGCTTTTCACTTCCAGAGAATCAATTCCCTGGTTTAGAAACAACTTCTAAGGTCACACATTTTCCCTAACTCCTTAAGTGTTTGTAGATCGAAAGGAGTCAGATGTGTTCATTTACCTTTTCTAGACAACAAGCACTCAAGGAGTGGCTTGGAAAGAGTGAGTCTTGAGATTGATTTAAACCAGGGTACAAAGTGTCACAGCATCCTGGAAGTAAACAACTGGCACCAATCTTACTGCACTGTCACTTCACACTAATCACATCTCAGCGCTTAGTATGATGATGCTAAATCATGGTGCTGTGGTTGTCTTCAAAGCTTATTTTCTATGCTTTGCCATAACCAACTATAGTATCAAAGTTTTTTAGGGAAACAAGTCAATATGGGTGTTTATGAAAAAAGCGACATGATGTAAATCTAATTCTCTTTACATCGCTATCCTTCTCTCCTTTTTTCTTTGCCTTTGTCTGTTTTGCAGAAAGCGATCCGTGTCACCACCTTCATGCAACGATTAAAGAATTCAGAAGCACTGAATGACAGTTCAGCTGAGGCTCAGGGCAGTGAGGAGGCCGGAGATGGTGAAGGCGGTGTGTCCCAGGGGACAAGTGATGAGGGAGACAAAGGGACAAGTGATGGAGGGGTTACTTCAAGTAGTGTGTCTTTAGAAGTTACTGTTGAAAATACACCGGTGGGTATGGACCAGGATGAGGGAAGGAGTAAGGTCAGAGAAAAACAGGATGAGGTAAAGATGAGTATAGGCCCATCGGTAGGAACTTCCCCATCAGATATTCCTGAGCCTTCCAGTCAACAAAGCCAAACAAATGCCACCCCCAAACTCACACAGGAGGAGCCTGATCAGGCCAGTGCAAAGAAAGCAGTAGGTGATGGAACTAGGAAAATGGCTGCCAATTTGGGTCAAAATAAAGTTGTTCCAGAATCCAAACCGACTCCGGTGATGATACCTGACCCCTCCAAGCTGTCGGACGGTTCTTCAGGCATTATACTTGACAAAAAACACACATCCGCCTCCCCTGATCCCAGCAGCAAACGTAAGATGGCTGCAACGCTCCATGGCCTTCCACCCACAGCCCCTGCAGCTGGAACCGGCTCAACAGAGAAGAGGCCAGCCACACAGAGGGAGCAGAGGTATGAGCCTGACGGAAGCTGGTGTCAGACACAAGTACCTGAGGCAGTGGCAGAGCGGTCAGTGGCAGTCACTTCAGCAATGGGGCTTGGAACTGGGGTGGATGTAGGACCAGGAGTTAGGTTAAGGGGTGATGCTAGCCCAGTGGGTAGGAGGGACAGGGATGCCAGGACAACAGACAGATACAGTGCTGAGTTTAGCATATCGAGGCCAGATCCTACGACAGGACCGGGTTGTTATACCGTAGGCAGCTCTGCTAGTTTGGGCCGTCATGCCACACCATACAATCCAGAAATTGCTACTGTAGGGATGGGGATGGCAGGGAGCTATGGGAGTCCATACAGTTCCTTGTATACAAGCGCAGGAGGAGTAGGGATGTATGGGACTGGGCTACCACATGGAGGAGGCGGGAGCAGCGCTACAAGCGACTGGCAAATGGACAGTGTGATCGAGCAGATAGAAAAGCAAATGGCTGCAGTGCTGGAGAAGATTGAAGGAGACATGCCCTCGCTGCTTGAGCAAATCAGTGACTGCTCCGCTGAACCACCACGTGCCAGGAGCACACACGCCTCTCCTGCCACCTCCCGCGCACGCTCCTCACAGCACTCCACGACTGCAACCTCAGCCACTCCTCCACCTCTTCCAACCTCTCCCAGGCCTGTGCTGCCATCTATCCCTCACCTTACTATCCCTCCGCCCTCCTATCCCCCACCCTCTCCACCCACACAATCCTCACCCCAGGCTGCAGGAGAGCAGGAAGATACAGATGGACAGAGGGATGCTGCTCGTTCCAGCCAGTCCCCCAGAGCTGGGATGGGTAGGGGGCTATGAAGCAGGTGTCCATGAAGCAATACACGACACCATTGAGGTTTTAAAAATGTTCTCCCAGAGGTATCATCCACTTACTCCCCAGAAGAAAAGTAATCATGCAATGTTGTTTGGTTTGGCTGTATGTTCATATTGAGAATACATAGCGAGAAAACTCCCTAAGGCATTCAAATACTCTCATGACTGGAGTGTAGGGGGAGTATCATAGGGCACTGTATCTCTCTGTAGGACAGCTGCAAAGAGAAAGAGAGTTTGCATCTCAAATCCAGATTGTGCGCATGAATGCTTACCACACAACCTCCTCATGCTGGAAGCGCAGGTAACAAATTATGGAACTACACAAGTAATAGCTTGGTAAAATGATCAACAGATTGTGAGAGTTACAGCAAGGAAGTGATTTGCATTATTCCCTACAAATTGTAAATACCTACAAAGAAGGGGGTTCCTAACTCTTGCTCTCCCGTGTTGTAAACTTCCTCATATCCAAATTGACATTTACTTTTCGGCTCAAATCGGCTCATCCCATTTCGTTATTTCACTCTTCCTTTTTTTATGTAGCTATTCATTCTATAGTGAGGCTGCTAAATCGTAAGCTTGCAGTCACAGAGTTGTACAGACATTAGTGAAACTGCACTCATTAAGCCCTCCCATTGGCTGCTGGATATAGGGATTTGTTTAACTGTATACTGTATTTAAACTTGAACTGTCGCTCAAAGTCTTGTGAGTTGCTCCACACCTGTTGAAGAGTTGACGAAGATTTTAAGATACAAGATATTGTGTAAAGGCTTTGCAATAACACAAACACACACACGTGAAAATTTCAAAGTTCTCCAAAACTTTTGCCCAGAAAGTTTGTTTTCATTTGTTTCCAGTTGTGTCGACACATTCATATGGTAGGCCTACTGTCAATTGGACTGGTACTGTCTATCTTTGCTCCTTTTTATCATGTAAAAAAAATATTTTCGACGTTCATTCTGCTTTTGGATCTATGTAATACCGAGTTATGTGCTTTTCTCCTGAACAATTCTAAACTTCCACTATTCTGTCCCTATGTAAACTGTGCTCTGTTTGCAAGTCTTTCAATAAAAGTAAAAAAAAAAAACTAAAAAAAAAACGCTGAAAGAACCGTTATCTAATGATTTCACACAGAGGCATTACATTATCAAGCCACGACTACAAGTCCCATCTGGCTCTTTGTGAATTTCGGATTAGTCTATACTCACAGAAGCACGGGGGTGAAAAAAATATTGGTTTCACAGTTAACATGCGATCACAATATTTAGTAGTGTATAATTCAATACACTTTACATTTTCTGTGTTGTGGTTAAACATTCAAGAAGAATACTAACAAATACTTCCAATAAATCAATTATAATCACTTTTCGGTGAACCCTCTGTGCGGGGATGGTGGTTGTGACTGTAACGTGCACATGTTGCTGCTTTTATTCAACTGAAATAGAGTCAGGGGAAACGGTTCTGGAACAGCCGGTCAGGCAACCGTCCAGCGGAAAAACTCACACAGAGCCCGCCACCCTGACACTTTTCAGTTTGCAATCAGCAGCAGTGTTGAATTGTCACATTGTTTTTTTAGGTTTCTTCCTTAAATACAAGCCGATTTTAATACTACAGATCAGGCCGAGTAATATCGGATGTGGTAAGTTCTGCACACTTGTATAAGCTCTCGTCTTGGTAGTGTTAGCCTCAGCTAGTTGGCTAACATTAGCTAGTTAGCTAACATAGCGGCACAAGTAGGAAAAAGTCGTTGGGTGGCTAGATAGCTCGAAAGCTAACTGCACACAAGCTAACAACTACGCAGTCGTTTGATCTGCGTTATTGGTAGTCATTAACGTTAGTTGCTGTCGGCTAGCTGAACCTTTTCGGCTAACCGAAGCCAAGAAGCCACTGGCACGTAACCGTTAACTCTAAATTGGAATTTGCACATTTCACGTGTACGAGAGTGCTGTTTTAAGTAGTGCTCTGTGATGAATACCGTTAACTGGCTGGGAAGCTAGTTGGCTACAAACATTAACTTGGATGGACGCGATGGCCAAAGGAAGACACTAGCTAACTTGCATCACGCAACGTTTGCTTGAACCTACTGATCGCATTTCATCCCGATAGATGTGTTTTGGTCAACGTTTCAATGGGACGACTATCGATAATAACGACGTTACCACAGTAACGTCATATTGGCTAGTATCTCCTATTGGCTTGCCAAGTTGAGAAGTCTGTTAACGTGTCATTAATATCAATACGTGTCGGCTCCGATAGAATAATGGTAATTAGTGTTTTTTTTTTTTTCATTTCGCAGCAAAGCGATGAGAATGGGGATCCCCTTGACATGTGTACCCGAGAATATGCGGCCCACTCTTTCCCTGGGCCTTTGTCATTTGCCAGGCACCCCCTCCCCCAATACTCCTCCTTTGCAAGGAATGCTCACCCCTAACCTCAGTGTAACTGAGGGCCTAGACGCTCAGCATCACTCTAACTAGCAAGTAGCCTAGTGTTGTACCTGTCTGTTATCATTGGGGCACCATCAGACGTATGATGTGTTTTTGCTGGACCCAGGGAAAGTTAAAATATCTTGAAAACACAATACACGAATTGGCATTGCAGTGAGAATACGTTCAACTTGGATACACCCTAAGATGTTAGTCTAGGGGTGATGCATTGTGTCACGAATGTAAGTTTTGTGTTGCATGTCTGGTTCTACAACGAGATTTCATTCAGCACCGATAAGGTGGATCTTCACGTTGAAAATGTGTTTGGATCTCTGCGCTCGTGCACTTGCATCAGACATGCTTTGTGCGTTTTTTTGAATAATTATAACAAAAATAATAACACGTTTGGTACACGGTAATTCTTGTGGTCATGCAGTTCATTGTACAGTAATATACATGCCATGCATCTTCTGGTTGCGAGGGCGGGTATAAAGCGCGTTGGCTTATGTTTAGCAGCCAATGAGAGGAGCTTCTGGCCGAGCAGCGTGCTCGCATCACCCCTTTCCTGCTGAATATTTCAGCCCATGCGTCACAGGTTCTCCGCCCCTTTCTCCCCATCTGCCATTTTGGTTTTGTTCCCGTCTGCAGTCGCAAAGCCAGCAACGCAATTACATAGAAGAGACTCTCAGCACAACGACATAGTGACTCGACATTATAGCGCAGACCAGCCTAATACCGCATCGCGTTTCTTTTCTTTGTACCAATCGTCGAATTTACATTCATCAATACTATTGACATCTAGATACTGCGGGAGAGGAGCGGGTTCGCATCGGGTAGGAACCGAGAAGGATTATTGGTAAGAAAAGAGAAATCAGTGGAGCACGAGTGTAATGGCTAACGTTAGTCTTTCATTCGCAATTTTTTTTTTTTTTTACATTGAGTGATAAAGTTTGATGGTGTATTTTGTTTAGGCATTGAAACATTAAACTATTAAAGGAGCTTTGCTAGCTAGCTGTCAAAATAACCCCGCTGCTGTCTTTTGCGAGCAGGTTGAACACAGCTAACGTTAGGTTTGCTAGCTTGTAAAGTTGTGTTCCGCACTGGGGGAGATGCAGGCCTAGGCCGAGCTGGTAACGTTAATGGGCAGACTAGCAGGGTGGTGTTTTTTTGCTTCTTAGGTTATTAATGTCCCGACTCTTTCCACTTAGCCAATCACTTAACATTAACCGATTAGTGGCACGCAACCTAACGTACTTAATCAGTTTCCGCTTGGTCTCGTTCACCAATATTTAACGCAACCTTATCCTAAACGTTAAAATATAGAAATGGTTTGTAACGGCTATGTAATCTTTTTTTATTTTGTGTAAATGACTAGAGCAACCGCACCAACGTCAACGCGTTGCTGTATCATTGTCTGTACCTTCATTTTCGTTTTTGACAAACGGCGAACAGTTCCCGTTTCAGTAAAATGTGACTTTACATAATTCTAGCCGGTTGCAACGTTATTGTGTAAGACTTATTCCAACTTCGTCTATCAGTTGTAGGAAGGTTTATAAACGGTTAAGTTTGACTTTTTGGGACGCAAGTTGAGCTGCATCGGATGCGGAAATTGTAGGCGATCGTGTTCTCCGTGCAGTGTGAATGTGTACGAGACGCTGCGGCCTGTTTCACTTCCCGAAGTGACTGGATTTGACCGGATTATTTCGTTAATCACAATGTTAATTTACATTATCTTATTTTTATAAAATACCATATTTGCTAACGTCCAGTTATATCTGCCAACCGAGGATAGTTCCAACGGCTTTCTACAGTCCTTGTGTCCACACCTGCAGGCCACCATGTTGTTCACTTTACCGCAGTGAAGTTTCAATGATTCAGCTTTTTGTTTGAAACGATGTTTGCGGCCCTTAAATACCGGTACAATGGCACTGAACAGCCAAGCCTGTCTCTGAGCATGACACGTGATAATGCTGCTATTCATCGCTCTTCCCAGGCTCTGTTCGTTTTCTAGCAGATTTGTGTTTGGCCTGCAGCCAGCCCAGCTGCTCCCTGGACTAGAAATCCTCTCTTCAACATTAAGGGGATTGGGTAGCATTTAGCTAGGCTAGGATACTCTTAATAATGGAAACGTAGCATTTAGCTAGGATACTCTTAATAATGGATATGTGGCATTAAGTCAAATGTTTTTCACTTATTTGCAAATTAATTTGAAATTATTTTCTTTTGAAAACGTCCATGATATGGACACTGGTTGCCCCTGTCTGCTTAAATTATTTAATCATCGTCATCGGGGTAGCCATATTATCCATGAATTAGTATAAACTTGTAAAGGGTGAGAGTTTAGTGAAGATATGGGGCAGCTTGTTGTGCCTGATGGGCCAGTCGTAACGGGGTGTGTTGGTGCACAGATGTCCAGCTCGCCGCTGTCCAAGAAGCGTCGCTTGTCAGGAACAGAGACGAAGACGGGATCCCACTGCTCCTCCTCTAACTCTGTCAGAACTGATCTGTCCCACACACCTGCCAACGTAAGCACAAAAGCATACACTGTACAAGTTTGGTAAAAATCTGTTACATGAACTAATTGCAACCCCTCTTTGTGGTTTCCCCAGGGCATGGCTAAGAATGGCAATGATGCTGAGATCGATGAAGGCCTGTACTCCAGACAACTGTAAGTCTTGTGAATTTTTGTCCTGATGAAGAAAAACTGACCAATTTTGATTATTTATTTTTGGGCTGAATGTTAAACAATGCATAGTTGTTCTAATGGTACGTTCTCTCTTTCTGTAGTTATGTGTTGGGCCATGATGCTATGAAGCGAATGCAGAACTCCAATGTCCTTATCTCTGGTATGAGAGGTCTTGGAGTGGAGATTGCAAAGAACGTCATCCTGGGAGGAGTTAAAAGTGTTGCTGTGCACGACCAAGGAGTGGCAGAATGGAGAGACCTCTCCTCTCAGGTGTGTGGAGGCATGCACACGTATTCCAATTTTTTTTCCATTGTACAATGTTTTTTTTCTTCTTTTTATTCAGTCCGGCCGACAATGGTTCACTCAGCCATTTCCTCTTTATTGTAGCTGCATCTGGTGTGCTATTGTGTTTGAGCCTGATTCCAAAGTGCAGTGTGACTTGTATCTGTTATGAGTCAGTTGTTGTGTAGTATTGTTGCCATCCAAAAAGGCAGCCACCCCCACCCTTGCTAACCATGGGCTGACCCAGATTTATCAGTGGGTGGCCTCTCTCTCTGGGTCATAATCATAGAAGAGCTAAAGCCTGTTTTAGGGAATCATTACAGCGGACAGATTGTTTATGTCTGCCAGCCTGTGACTCTGAATTCTGATGTCTATTTAGGGCCAGACAGACATGTGTGAATAGACTGCTCAGGCGTTCAATCAGGAGGCTCAGCCGAGATCTGTGTGACCTTACAGAAGTGTATGATTGCATCCGGGATCACCCAGTCTCAGTCTAACCTTGTGCTCTTAAATATTTTTATTTCAGCCACTTGCATTTGCCCTAGTTTCCTTTGTTATTTAAGCTAAATTGAGTAATCTATGTATATTTCTATATATGGCACTTATTTGACGTGCCATTTATATTTAATAGGAAAGCTGTGGAAATTTGCTGGGGAATTTTTTTTGTAGCTGGATCACATTTTTCTAAATATTTATAAATTCCTGCACAGACTATATTAACACACTAAATAAATCATTGTGTAGATTAAGCCGTGACAAACGCTGTTTAAACTGATGACACCAAGTGGAGTGACTACATTGAGTTTGTCCCTTACCTGACTAAATGATATCTGTTTTTTTTTTTTTGTTTTTTTTTCCCTATTTGTCATCCAAGAGAGAGCAGATAGAAAAGATTTAGCATATTTTTTTTGTATTTTGATATTTCGGTGTGAATCAAGAACCCTTCTTTGTGTAAACATGATGTCTATTTTCCTTTATTACCATATCTGGCACTTAAGCTTGATTGACGCAGTATCGGTTGTTCCCTGACGTTTTATATATTTTGTGGTCAGTTTTACCTTCGGGAGGAGGACCTGGGAAAGAACAGAGCCGAGGTGAGTCAGCACCGTCTGGCTGAGCTCAACAACTACGTGTCTGTGACCGCCTACACCGAAACACTCACTGAAGACTTCATGACCAAGTTCCAGGTATAATTTAGGTAGAAACTAGTGCCCCACTCAGTTCAGCTGTCGGAAAGAAAAGTTGGTGTTTAAATGTGTCTTCTTGTGACCTAGGTGGTAGTGCTGACTAACTCCACTCTGGAAGAGCAGCACCAACTGGGAGAAATCTGCCACAACAAAGGAGTCAAGCTGATTGTCGCAGACACGCGTGGGCTGTTTGGGTAAGAGTCTGACACCTCTTGTTGTTTTTTACCTTTCACATAGAATGTATACCCGTCTGTCAGTGTCTAATGTGCATGTTCACTTGTTGTGTTTTGTAGCCAGATATTCTGTGACTTTGGTGTGGACATGGTAGTGTATGACCCCAATGGAGAACAGCCATTGACTGCCATGATTTCCATGATAACCAAGGTTAGTCCTTACGTCTGACTAAGAAACATTCTTCTTCTCCCAACCACTTGCTGCTGTTAGGAATGACAAGCATCAAGGCAGATTTTATTTTGAAACCAAGCGTTGTTCATTTTTGTTTTCTCCAGGACAATTCAGGGGTTGTGACATGTCTTGATGAGACTCGTCATGGCTTTGAGAGCGGAGACTATGTCACCTTCACAGAGGTTCAGGGTATGATCGAGCTCAATGGCTGCCAGCCAGTGGAAATTAAAGTTCTGGGTAAGACCTGTTTCTATTTAAGAAAAAGACGTTTTGGCTAGTGTGTTTTGTAACGGTTTAAAATTGACATGATTTCTTCTCTGTCCAGGTCCCTACACCTTCAGCATCTGTGAAACAGCTGGTTTTACAGATTATATCAGAGGAGGAATTGTCTCCCAGGTCAAGATGCCCAAGAAGATCTCTTTTGTAAGTGGCTGCCATTTCCACACATTATGTCACTTTCCCATGTAAAATGTTTGAGAAGGTAACATTATAGACCTTTGAAGCGTGACATGGTCTCCCATTATTGCCACTGGTCAGCAAAACGGCATCTAATCTCATCACAATACTGGTGACACAACATTATGTGATTATGCTGTCACCAGTGGAATATTTGAACGAGTCCAACCTCACTATCTTGCTTGTCTTTCACGTGCAGAAATCCATCTCTTCCTCCATCGCTGAGCCAGAATTCTTGCTGACAGACTTTGCCAAGTTCGAGCGTCCAGGACAGCTGCATGTGGGCTTCCAGGCTATCCATGCCTTCCAGAAGAAACACAACCGCCTTCCTACACCTTGGAGCCAAGTAAATCTTAATCAATTTTATATTCTAAATACCACCAGTGCTATTTGATCAATGTTTTGATAGAATAATGGTCAAACTCAATAGAGAAACTAAAATCATTGTAGGATTACTTATGAATAATTGTGCAGAACTGCATGGCAACATTTACACTCAAAACAGTATACATTAGTGAGTTTTCTTAAGTATGTTGTAACATGTTGAGTTGTGTGTATTCCAGGCCGACGGTGATGAGTTTTTGGCGCTAGCCAAAGAGGTGAACTCTGCCCAGACGGGGTCAGCTAAAGTGGAGCAGTTGGATGATGCTCTTATCAAAAAGCTGTCGTTTGTTGCTGCTGGTGACCTGGCCCCTATCAATGCCTTCATTGGAGGTCTGGCTGCACAGGAAGTGTTGAAGGTGAGTGGTGCACCGTGTGCAAATTGAGGTAGTTGCAGTCCTACAGTATCTGCTGTAGTCATGTTTTCATTCCTTTTTTGGTATACTGCCATGTGAGGTAAGTAAATGGGTTATCAGTGTGATTGTAGATTGCTGTTTCTAATTAGATATGTTTGGACATGTACTACACTAACTTGTTTAAAGCGATTCAATGTTCTTAAGACCAGGATGTACACACACGCACATGACATGTTTGTGCAGAATATACTTTTTTTTTTTGTTGCATTTTGTTCTCAATTCTATAGTTGTACAATATAGGCTTCAAATTACAATTATATTTTGTATAATTTATAATAATTTTCGATATTTCTTTTTACTACATGTATTTTACAAAGCATGAATAAACACTATCCTAATAGGGTCTGATGCTCTACCCTTTTTACACTTTCATTCATCCCCTCTTAATGGGTTTGGCAAGACATCTGCTAATTAGGATGAACAGGTCAAACTTTTCTTATAGAGATTATTAAGAACAGATTTGTTTTAATCCATAAAAATACAATCTTATTGAAAAAAAATGTGACCCGGGATCTCGTGAAGTTATATTTGCTCCTTTCTCTTTTGTGCTTATCTGATCTGTGATAGCATCTGAACCGTGACTTCTATGATCCGTTGCACCACTAGTCAATGGAATGTAAGAAGAAAGAGCCTCTTTCCTTAAAAATGTATCTTAGTTACTGGTTAATGGGTGTCGTGCTATCGTAAGCTAAATAAACCGAAGCTGATAATTTGACATCTTTTTTTTTTGTCATAAATGCTTCTTTACATTTTTCTCATGTGCTAATTGTTCTTTTAGGCCTGCACTGGAAAATTTATGCCAATAATGCAGTGGCTGTACTTTGATGCCCTGGAGTGCCTGGCTGAAGAGGAAGGAGTCGAGCTCACAGAGGAAGAGTGCGCCCCAGTAGGTGTTCACGGCACATCACACACCTTTACTGAGGACAGAGGCACATAATGGTGGAACATGGTGTTAAACCCATTTTTCTGTCTATCTTTTTCTCCCAGAGGAACTGTCGATACGATGGGCAGGTTGCCGTGTTTGGCACCAAGCTGCAGGAATTGCTGGCCAAACAGCGCTACTTCCTGGTGAGTCAGCCAATGGAAAACTTTCCAACACAACTCCTCTGTTGTCCTGTTGATAAGGGAGCTTTAAAATGATAAGTCTGGTGATAATCTAATATCTCGTGCATCTAGATCTGCAGCGCTCGCTGGACCACAGTGGCTTTAACCTCTCAGTAACAGCACAGACTCATCATTCAACTCACTTAGACAAAATGTGTCATGATGAGTCCACGAGTGCTGTTTTTACACTCTGTGTGGACGGTTCACACCCGTGTTTGCGCTGAGCGTCTCCTTTGCTCGTCCTTCTGTATTTGCGAGTGTAGACGTACCTCAAAGACGCATTTTCAAGTAGTCTGTAACGAACCATTGTTTATTCGTGATCTGTATGGAACCCCCCCCTCGCGGTTCGCCACACATTTGAACCGCAGATTAATTACACAATTTAACGGTAACATCACAATGTGAAATAAAGTTTTACTGGTGATCGCTAACCACCAATGTTAAATAAAATATGCAATGACATCAGCATTCATACTTTTCTAGTCTCTGATGATGATTTGTAAACAACCAATCCGTGTTTGTAACGATGGCAGCACCGCTAATGGCCAATGTAAGTAGGTTCTGCTCAGTAATATTATGATGCGTTCAGGCTCTGGTCAGTGAAAATGAGTGTTTGGCGTTATCATGATGTGTTCACGTGTGATCTCGTAAAATGTAATTCTGGGTAAAAAAAAAAATCAGTAGTTTGAATTAGATATTTTCACAACAACATTTAGTTGTTTAGTGGCAAAAATATTTCCTGGAGCTTTGTAGACCAGCTGCTATAATCAAACAGCAAATTGATTTTTATCTGCCAATATGGATCATCAATGACCGGCAATTAGTATCGGCAGCAAAATAACATGAACAGGGATCTCTAAAAGTTATAATTTCTCCCCTTTTTGTTTTGTGCTGATACGATCCGAACCGTGAGTTTTATGATCCGTTGCACCATTAACTTCTTCCTTAACGGCAGAGTTTTGAGGCTGCCGTCTCTAGACATTACGCCTCTTTGGCAGTTTCCCGGCTGCTAGCCCGCAGTCTTCGGCCCGAGCCGTCATGGGCTACGTTCCGACACAAGCAACAATCCTACAGTATTTAGAGATGTAGTACACTGTTGATTTTGTAATTTTGGGGGTTTTGACAAAAACTTTTGTAATGGCAAGCCATATTGTTTAACGGGCGCACTTCTCGTACTTTGCAACATTTGAATATTTTAAATATTTTTGACCTGGTATTCCGCAAGCATGCTCTGTCTTTATGGTTTAAGACTAAATCTCTACTTAGCAATTTAAATGGATGTCGTTTGATAAATAGTGTTTTCCAATGCCGCATACAGTGCAACCTAACTTTACTCACTGAGAGGGGTTTCTTCATTCCAGGTTGGAGCTGGGGCCATCGGCTGCGAGCTGTTGAAAAACTTTGCCATGATTGGACTGGCAGGTGGGAAGGGCGAGGTCATTGTGACCGACATGGACACCATAGAGAAGTCCAACCTCAACAGACAGTTCCTCTTCAGACCCTCCGACGTTACGGTCAGTATCATCTTTGCTCGACCCTGTCTGATGGTAGATGTAGAGTATATAGCTCACATTAGTGCCATTTATCGATTTCAATTTCATATTTCCGAGCAGTGCCGAGTTCACTTGCTCCAACTGCTGTTGCTGGATGATGTCATGATACAACATTAAATCCAGGAAACTGAAAGCCTGCGGTCATAATGGCTCATTATCTTTGTATTAGCGTCTTGGTTATTGCAAGTGGTGCTAAATGAAATGCAGTGACCTTTCACATTGCTCTGTTTATTCAACGATGAAATTATGTTACAAGGAAATTGTGATTTGAGGAAACCGTAACCGCTACACACGTGCCGTAGGCCGCAGTTCTTGTTTTAATGTCCTTATTGATGGTAGGACTTAAACTCATGCACAGAAACTACAGTTACGAGTATTTTTGTGTGCCACAAATCAGTAAACCTAGAGTGACCACTGTACTGGTTTTACGCTGGTCAGTGGCGATATGTGATCAGAAAGTGTAATTGTTCACTATTTATATAATTTGTATGTATGTGGTAACAGAAAATGAAGAGCGACACAGCAGCTGCTGCAGTGAAGCAGATGAACCCCTCCATCAGGATCACAGGTCATCAGAACAGGGTGGGCCCCGACACAGAGAGGGTCTATGACGACGACTTCTTTGAAAGCCTTGATGGCGTGACTAATGCACTGGACAACGTCGACGCACGTAAGGGACACGGAAGTTTAAATTATGTCAACTCTTTTTAACATTTTTTATGATCTTGACTCTTTAAACCATACATCCCACTCTTTTATTGTCTGTGCCCGTTGTACAGGTATGTACATGGATCGGAGGTGTGTGTACTACCGTAAGCCCTTACTGGAGTCTGGTACTCTGGGTACCAAAGGCAACGTCCAGGTTGTGATCCCCTTCCTCACAGAGTCGTACAGCTCCAGCCAAGACCCACCTGAGAAGTCCATCCCCATCTGTACCCTCAAGAACTTCCCGAATGCCATTGAACACACACTGCAGGTCAGTAGGTGTACAGACAATATGTGGAGCATAAAATAATGTATTGTGTATAGATTTATTAAATATGTCATGCCGTAACAGATTTGTTAAGAATGTATTTAAAGCCAGTTTAAAGCTTTTGTCAATGGAGTCTTGTGTATTTAGCGAGATATTGCAGCTGTTTCTGGTTAAACAAAAAATACTTTACTCTTAAACAAAAAGGTCCGTCTGTTGGGACGCTTTACCTTATTCACTGTTAAAGTTAAAACGCAAAAGCAGCATGTTTTAACGTCTGTCACTAGCATGGCGTAGAAGTGATGCTACGCTATGATTGGCCAGTCTGCGTTCGAGGGGCAGAGACCGAGCAAACTGTCAGTAGTGACACAATATGATTAAATGGAGTAATTAATTTTATTGCCCAGCCCTAGATAATGTCGACTCAATCTGAAACTGTTTTTAGTGTAACACGTACTTTACTTCTGATGTAGTGCATTGAGTGTGATTGATCTTTTGTTCAGTGGGCCCGCGATGAGTTTGAGGGACTATTCAAACAGCCACCAGAGAACGCCATGCAGTACTTGTCGTGAGTTGCCTCCTTGTCATACCAAAGTGATGATGTGATGTCATTGTAGTTACTTATATGATATGCTTTTTTTCATCATGAAAGTTGTTCAGATTGGCAAAATGACTTCTCTTTGCATTACTAGTTCAAGCTGGTAAAAGCTTGCTTCATGTCTGTCCTCAATCTGTAAGAGGGCTAATCTAGGTCCGCCTAAGGTTTGATATTAAGAAGCTGTTGCTTTTGCAGTACTACAGACTATATTTAAACCTTGATTAAAAACCTAAATGCTATGCCTAAACTGACCCTGCTGGGTGAACAGCAAAGAAAAAGGCGACGGCTCTTCCCGTGTTTGTAACCAGCTTATGATGTTTACGATCACTATCCTTACAGAGATCCTAAATTCATGGAGCGTACTCTGAAGCTCCCCGGAGCTCAGCCTGTGGAGGTGCTGGAGGCTGTTTACAAGAGTCTTGTCACAGACTGCCCCCACAGCTGGGCTGACTGTGTAGCCTGGGCACGCAACCACTGGCAGTGCCAATACAGCAACAACATCCGCCAGCTACTGCACAACTTCCCCCCAGAGCAGGTACATATGAGCTCACTGCATGATGAAAATCAGTTGACTTGGGATGCTTGCCTCCATTTATGGCAATCTAACAAAGGTGTACAATTTCATCAATGACATTCTTCTCAGTAATGAGTATTTCTATGGAGCAATCATTGTGAAATATTCATTCCCAACCCCAGCTTTATTTTAAGGTTTTGCATTTTAATGATTCAGTTGATGATGAATTTATTATGTGTGTCTTTTTAAGCTAACCAGCTCTGGTGCCCCCTTCTGGTCTGGCCCAAAAAGGTGTCCTCACGGTTTAGATTTCAGCACTAGCAATGTAAGTATGGGTCAATTGTGTTTCTTGCATGCTCTTACTCGACCATTATCTGCTTGGAGCTTTGTCTATCAATCACTAAATGCTAACAGAGGTGCTCTCTTTTGTAGGAGCTGCACATGGACTATGTAATGGCCGGAGCAAACCTGTTTGCCCAGACATACGGCCTGAAAGGCAGCACTGACCGTGCAGGTGTGGTGAAGATCTTGCAGGAGGTGAAAGTGCCCCCCTTCAGCCCTCGTTCAGGGGTTAAAATCCATGTCTCTGACCAGGAGCTGCAGAATAGCAATTCCTCTGTTGGTAAGATGTGTAAATCTGTGTATGCACAACAAAGCATTCACAGTCATAGATATTCTGCTAAAACGTTTTTTATCTTAATGATTTTTTTGTTGGTAATGGCTTACAAATTGAAGTTGGCGTTCACTACAGATGCTGTGAGACACGTGTACTGAACTGAAGTCTTTTTATATAGATGACTGCAGACTGGACGAGCTGAAGGTCCAGATACCTTCCCCTGAGTCTTCCAACTTCAAACTCTGCGCCATTGACTTTGAGAAGGTACAGTCTTTCTTCCTATATCTACATTTCTCTGTAATCACCTCAACTGTCGTTGGTCCTCAGTGCAACCTCAACCTGCGCTAAATGTAGTCCTGTTTTTGTTAACAGGATGATGACGCCAACTTCCACATGGACTTCATTGTAGCATCATCCAACCTGAGAGCAGAGAACTACGACATTCCCCCCACAGACAGACACAAGGTGGGTGCACACATTTTTATGGCATTAACATTTTACTGATGTCTTTAATAACATTTTTATGTAGATGTGTGATTATGTAATTTTTTAAAAACAATACCTCCACAGAACTTTTAGAAAGGTGCTGAATAAAAGTTTTGCCACACAGTGACCAAAATCTGTAACAAATGTATAGTTACATGTTGCAAAGATGCAACACTCGACTTGTCTGTCGAGTTTGTATGTCTGTATAAAATATACAGGTTGTGTAACAAACTTGTCAAGTAATGAGCTGCATTCTGTTTACCTCATTTATTAATTCAGCAGAACATGGGCTGCCATTTTTACTGGTTCCCCGAATCACCGCCAATCCTGTCGAACCCCAGACGCACAACATAGCTGTACTATAAGTAAAGACTCATGCATGCATCCTTGACAGAACTGGCAAACGGTTGTTGTGAAGTGAATGCAACAGATCGGGGGAGGGAAAGTGCGACATCTAGTGGCTGAATGTTATCGATGGCACCTCTATTGTTCCCTTGTTGAGGCAACCCTCAGCTGCTCATCTAATGACTAAATATTGTCATGAGATGTTTTGAGCTCCGATGATGATCCAGCCATGCTAATACCGATACACCAGGCAGATGAAGTTTGTCTGCCTGGGTGTAAGTGAGTGTAACTCAGCTTCTCATGCTGATGTTATCAGTGTGTGCTGAGGAGAAATCTAAATATTCTTATACCCTGCTCCTAATGTGTTTTAGCAAAGAGCAGCAATAACTGGCAACCCTCAGTTGCCTCAACAAGGCTGCGGCTGAGCTGGTAGCTAGCAGTTAATGGGAAGAGGCAACGGGGCTAACAGTGTTAACCTGGGGGGATCAGAGGGCGGACGCTGTTATCAGTGGTCACCGCCGTCTGAGTGCGGTGCAGTGTGACGATTAGCTAGCCAGGGAATTTGGAATTAAGCACCTTTTTTAACTCCTTAAACAATAATGAACTCTGTTGTCTTTTTTTTATTATGCTTGTTCTCATCACCATCCAATACAGAGCAAGCTGATCGCTGGCAAGATCATTCCTGCCATCGCCACTACCACGTCCGCAGTGGTGGGTCTGGTGTGCCTGGAGCTCATCAAGATTATCCAAGGACACAAGAAGCTGGAATCCTTCAAGAATGGCTTCATGAACCTGGCCCTGCCTTTCTTTGCCTTCTCTGAGCCCATCGCTGCTCCCAAACACAAGGTGGGCAGCTGCATGTGTCAGTCTGAGCTGCTTAGATGTCTATGTGATGATGATGCATCATGTGTCCACACTGTAGGAAAATATTTCCCCTTTTATACTCAGGATATTCGGCTCTGAAACGCTACCTAAATATTGTCATTAGATGTCTTGAGCTCCGATGATGATCCAGCCATGCTAATACCGATACACCAGGCAGATGAAGTTTGTCTGCCTGGGTGTAAGTGAGTGTAACTCAGCTTCTCATGCTGATGTTATCAGTGTGTGCTGAGGAGAAATATGAATATTCTTATACCCTGCTCCTAATGTGTTTTAGCAAAGAGCAGCAATAACTGGGTGCTGTTTGTGAGGTGGCATCAATCCTAATACTTTTTATTGTTTCTGCAGTACTATGAAATTGATTGGACGTTGTGGGAGCGCTTCGAGGTCACCGGGTTGCAGCCCAATGGGGAGGAGATGACACTCCGACAGTTCCTGGATTACTTTAAAGTACGTTCTCATCAACTCTTCTACACTTAACCGCCGCGTGGGTTCTGGCGCACAATTAACCAAACTCTGTTTTTCTGCTCTTCCTCAGAATGAGCATAAGTTGGAGATCACCATGCTTTCTCAGGGAGTGTCCATGCTCTATTCCTTCTTCATGCCTGGTGCCAAACTCAAAGAGAGACTGGACTTGCCGTGAGTACATTTTCTTGATGCACCTCTTCAAAAATCTAATTTGAGTGTTTCATTCATTGTCCTAAGTGTATTCTTCTGTGTCCTGTAGGATGACTGAGATTGTCACCAAGGTGTCCAAAAAGAAGCTGGGCAAGCATGTGAAAGCCTTGGTGTTTGAGCTGTGCTGTAACGACCAGACAGAGGAAGACGTGGAGGTGCCCTATGTCAGATACACCATCCGCTGAGCTCCATGCTGAACCCGCCCACAGTAGGGTGGGACTTGCAGGAGGGAGACTGGGGGGGGGGGGGCATTCTAAGTGAGGAGTTGAGGTGGGGATCGGGGTGGGTGGGTGGGTTTATCCAGGTCAGCTCTGTTGGATCAATCAGTTTTGTTTTTTTAGGCCTTTGGTTTGATTAAGCCTGTGCCTGAGTGTACATAGCCCCAGGAAACGGATTTAAGGATACTTGTATGTGTGTTAGGGAACCAGTTGTTGCTTGGCTGTGGGAACAGGGGTGTCATTGGAGGACGGGAGCATGTATACAGGACCTCCTGATGTTCCGCAGAAGCTCTCTGCTCAGTTTAATGCTAAACCTTAGTGTTCTCTTGGTACTCCTAAACCCAGCTAGTGTCCCTCTGAAACATCCTCAAACTCTATACTAGCCTTCAGCTCTAAAGGAGGGATCTTTTAATCCAGCCGACTATCTCCCCTCCACTCTATTTGCTCTCTTCCCTCCCCATACCTGTCTAGTAGACCTGGTCCAACATTACTGTTTTGTTTTTCAAAGATGCACCTCCCTTAAATAAAAGACGTTCAGCTATGAATCCCAAAAATAGTGACATGTATTGAGATTCCATTTTGACCCCAGGCCACTGCCCCTAATTATACCCGAGACCCTAAATTTGAAACTGTACAAGCACCTGAAGACCCGGCCAAACCTGAGTCAACAGCCTCTCCTGACTGGAAAATAGCCCGAGTATCTCGCGTCGGCAGAATAGGAACCCCTTGTCGGTTTGAGGCGCCCCTACACCCACCTCATCTAGCACTCTGGCTTTGGAGGGGCTCTTGCACATGACATCAGTTTTCTCATTATTCTCTTTATATTTCATGTATTTTGTTTAGTATTATTATTATTATTTTTTTTAGTGGGGGGGTGGGGGAGGCTGACAAAGTTTTGGCACACACACCTTGTAGATCATAAACGGTCTTCTTTCTACTTTGTTAACTCCAAATGATGTAAAAGTGTAAGAGCAAGGCCAAGAGATGAATCTTGAAATGGGAGCACTTAGTGTGATAGTGAATAAACATGTAAAAACACAGCTGGACTTGTGTGGTTATTTTACTGTTTTGTACAGTAGTTTTGGTCAACATGCTTTAATGTCTCTTGGTGTGTATCACTTGTGGTGTTTTGCCTGTGTGACTCGCTTCTGGCTCTCTCATAAGAAGTTTCATTATCAAATGTATCCGGGAAGCACAGCCTGAATCTGAAACGCCTACTCGTGAACCTGCAGTGAAAAGGCCTCATCAGATTGTAAGAAATGATCTGTCAAATTATTTTGCAAATGTATCTATAGTTGATTATGCTGATTCAAAAGACAACTTTATGAATAGTTAACTGTTAATATATTGATATTTTATTTAGAGCATATCGGTTATTCCAGTAGGGTCCTTTTGGGTTGCAAAGTGGTGTTAAAATTCGATCCGTTTGAACAAGTTAATTTTTGAAACCTCCGAGAGGAGCGGATACACGAATATGTGCAACCCTAAAGGATGTGGTCGGGTGTGAGATGAGGAAGAAAGTGAGGAAGGAGTGCACTGCACTCTGACGAGCTCCCTGCAAACACTGTATGTTACAGAAACGGAAGAGACCGGCGTAAATGTGGATTATTTATACCCGTCTCAGTTTGAGAACCTGTAATGTTTCTGTGACGATGCATTGAAGACAAAAGGAAGATGGAAGTAGAAGAGACTGGTAAAACAAGGACTTCCTGGTATGATACCTTTTACATTCACCGTTATGTTTCTACCTTGTTGTGCCACAAACTGTATATTCATACTGTGATCAGACGGGCAGGGATTAACATATATACTACAGGGTCATGTGAGTGGTACTTTAAGTTGGTATATATCTGGTGTCATGGTAGCAAAAGCTTAACACTTTATTACCGTTTAGTACTCGGTCTTAACCTTTCTATCAATAATGTACTTTTTTATAACTTTAGGACAAATCTGCTGAATTAGACCAGTAGGAACATGCTACTAGGATCCATCCAGCTGCTTTGGATGTTTGTGATTTATAACTAGTAATATAACATAACTGTGTTCATGGCTGCTTTTTTTTTTTTAATTTATTTTTTTAAGCACTGCAGTGTTGGGAGAAACGCACTCCATTCCCTGTGACCATGCCGGGGTAAGTCTCTTCATTGACCTTATTTATTTTATTGTGTGGAGGGCGCTTGTTAAAAAGAAGAAAAAAAAGAATCTCATTTACATTTCTGCTTTTTTAGAAGAAGAGAAAACAAGACCCTGAACCTGTGGTGAGAATCATAGAGGTGAGTGATATCTGATGTGCACCATCTTGTTCCACTGCCTCTTCACGTCTTTGTTTTCTCTCTAACTAGCGGAAGTTAGTCAACCTTACCTTTGTGACCACAATGCTGAGTGCAGCGTTAACACGAGATGTGAACGTTGTGTTCAGCTGTGCAGCCACAGAAGCTCTCTGAATGCTCAAATCTCTAAATGTTTATGGCATCTTGTCACATTTAATTCAATTTTCTACTTTTCAAGCTTCCCTGCTTTGCATTCATCTTTATCATGTGTATCATAAACATATAAACGGATACATTTTTAATACAGCTCACTCTGATTCTGCGCTGAATTTACAGCTGATGTAGTTAGTGTGGCAAAAAACAGGCAGACATCTTGTATTTTTACTACAGCAGCAAAGTTTAAACCTCCTTCCTCTTTGAAAGAGTCACACAGGAAATGAGAGATCTGCACCATGCAACATCTCTCGACATTGCTCTTTCCTGTACACTGTTGTGTCTTTCTCGCCTAATGCTTGTTCTGTTGTGTGACCTGTTATGTTTTATCAGGATGAAGAGGAAGATGATGAGGGTGAGATGATGTCCGACCACATGAGGGATTCGGAGGTGAGTTGTTCCTCTTTTGCAGGTGCCAGATGTGTGTTCAGTTGTTTTAAATCTTTCAATGTACAGCCCGTAATAGTTTGATGAATGACCCACCCTGATAAGCTTGGGAACCATTTTGTTCAAAGTTTGTCATTTCATTTCAGGAGCCCAGTAACAAAAGGGTCAAACCTGTGGTAAAGTCCAATAGCGTAACAGGTGTCATAACTCCGGTGAAGACTCCTGCTCTGAAACGCATTGGACAGTCTATTTCGGTAACAATGCACACAAACACTCACATACCTGTTGTTTTTACAAAATGAATAGCCAGTGACTTTCAACTACTCTGCTCTTCACACAGCGGTCTATTAGTTTTCGCACGGAGGCTCGAACTTTGCCCCCGGCTCCCCTGCGCTCTCGCGCAAAGGCCTCCTCGTATCCACGCCGGCGCAACAGCCAGTGCTGGAGTGACACTGTGGAGAGTCATGACCTCACTGCGAAGGAGATCAAGCGACAAGAGGTGCGAGGGGCCGCCTGCTGAAGTGTAGTTCAGCTGCAGAAACTTAACTTTCACATTTTTGTAATATAATGCAATAGTTTTTAGGGGGGCTGTGGGTCTGTGGTTGCAGTGTGGGCGGGGTGACTAATGCCTTCTCATTATATTTGAGAAGCCGCTCTACGCTACACGGGCATTATGAAAGAGGATGTGAGCTGGCACTCAAGCCTCAACTTCCTTTATTGAACAATCAGCTGTGAGAGTGCATGCTGTCCTCCTGTGTTTTCCACATTGTATGCAAGCGTGCGTTTTGCATGTGTGCATCGCCTGTGCTTGCATCCACGTGTTGGTGTTCGTTCCGCAGGTGATCTATGAGCTGACTCAGGGTGAGAGACAACTCATTGAAGACCTCAGTCTGGTCAAGAAGGTACGTGTCCACCAAAAAACAAATTCTGCTGATTTAAGTTTCTCACACTTTCATACGCCTCTTTTGGTACTGCTGTTATTCTTTCCTCACCTTTGCCTCCTGGTCTCTGTGTGCTACCAGGTGTACTATGAGCCCATGCTGACGTTGGACATCATGACAGAGAGTGAGCTCGGACAGATCTTTGGTACACTGGACTCGCTCATTCCTCTCCATAAAGGTAAACGACCTCTCTGCTTCGCACACTCCCATTATCAACCTTCTCATGTCGTAATCATGTGTATAGCAAGTAGGGCTGAGTGAAAAACAAATGCATGTATTATCATTGGATGACTTTCAACGTTTCACACCGTTATGTCCAAACTAATGAGTTCAATAAATCCAAATGTAATACCGTCGTATCACAGGTTTTGCTCTACATATATGATGGGTTTTTTTTGATAAAAAGTGGACCACTTCTACACTGAACATTAATTATAACAACAGATTGTGCATACGTTTGCCATGTGGTGATATACAGTACATGTTGTCAAGATGTGTGAGTGAGTTGCTTTTTATCTCAAAATAAAGGAGGTTGAATCAGTTAAATGTGATGTTGTTCTGTCTCTGATCTGTAGTAACGCTGGTGTTCATGAGGCAAACATCAATAAGAATTCAACAGTTTAAGTGTTCTATCTTTATTTCATACCAGATCTTCTGAGTCGTCTTGAGCGGCTGAAGGGATCAGAGAAGACGATCGGACAGGTCGGGCCTACTCTGATGAACTGGGTGAGTATTTCCATGGAAACCAAGGCTCTAGAGAGAAGAGGAGAAAAGAGCACAAACCACATTCACTCTCTATAGTTCCTGTATTTACTCTATTATCTTCCTCTCTCAACCAGAGTCATAGAGTTCAGTCTGTGTGCATCTCTGCTTTTAACTGACTTTTTTCACATCATTGCCTCATTGCTCCTCCCGTCCTTCTCGCTGCAGTTCCCGTGCCTGGAGGCCTATGTTACGTACTGCTGTAACCAGGTGGGGGCTAAAGCCCTGCTTGACCTGAAAAAGCATGAGAAAAGAGTGGAGCACTTCCTGCGTCTGTGTCAGGAGTCCTCGTTCAGCAGGAAACTGGACCTGTGGAACTTCCTGGATCTCCCTCGAAGCCGTTTGGTCAAATACCCCCTGCTGTTGAAAGAGATACAGAAGTGCACGCCTCCAGAGCACCCGGATGAGGACACACTGCCTGATGCTGTGAGTTGGTGTCTTACACATTCGTGTTATTCTAAAAGGCTCTGAATGAGCTCCACATTGGCAGTTTATACAAGATGTGTGCCGCTTTAGATAGACCCGAGTTACCTTTTAAATGTGCTCATCTAATGTTTCAAATACACTGTGTACACACACAGTGCACAGTAAAACCTCTACTTGTTTCTTGATACTCATTTCATTATTTTAACAATCTTAAATGTGGTCAGATTGTTTTCTTAGTTGCATGAAAATCAACATTTGCCTGGCCATTTTCCAAATTATTAAGGCTTATGACTGTTCGAATATCCATGAATACCAAATAAATGTTGGACATTTCGTCCTTATAGGTTTTATAAGTTTATTCCCATCATTCTTAAATTCATCAGACTGCAAGTGTTTAAAGTCCAAACACTTGTTTCCTTTTTAAATCTAAAAAACTTTGCACGTTGGCGCCTCCAAATGGCAGCAAGAGAAAATAGTTTTATGAAACATGAACCTCAGTAGCCAGTGATCCTGTGGCTGGTATGTGTTATACCAATAAAGACTTGAGGAATAATAAATGAAAGTTATGTTCAGGAGGCAGTTTTGCATTTCATATGAAACAGCGTGCTATCATAGTAAACGTACTACATATTTTTAATTGTTTTGCTTAAATATGTGAGTTGTATCCTATTCATAACCCAACCAAGTTGTCAATTCTGAGGAGGTGGCACACATTCTTCATCACCAAAATCCCACATGAAATACATTCATTTTGTGTGAGACTACTTTGTTCTGTTCAGTTGGAGCTGGTCCAGAGCATCGTGGCGGAGGTGAACAAGAAGACTGGCGAGGCGGAGTGTCAGTTCTACAGGCGGGGCCTTGCATACCTCGAAGATAGTCAGAGACTACAAGAGATCCAGCTGTCCCGCTTCCTGTACTGCCACGGAGAGCTCAAGAACAACAAAGGCCAGGTAGCGGCTCTCTGTTGTTAGGTTTAACTACTCTAAAGATCCTTAGATTGATCTTTGGTTGTCGATTTGTTTGTATCTTAACTGAAAAGGTTAAAGACGGGATGGATCCATACTTACAGGCCTTTGTTCCTTTCTGCCCTCTCCTCTGATTTTGATTTTTAGGCCTTTTTAAATGAGCCCTGTATTACCCTCTACTTTGAAAGGGCATTTTGTATCATCTTCTTGTATTGTAACCCTGCCAAAGATTGTACCGTAATATTTGAATAACTTTCTTAATGCCTGTGTGCGTGTGTGTTTGTCTGTGTCTCTCTCTCTCTCTCTCTCCCCCTCCCTCCCCCCTCTGTCAGCGGCTGCATGTATTCCTGTTTGAGCTGGCCTTGGTGCTGACTAGGCTGGGGGAGGACAGAGAGGGAGGTCAGGTGTTCCATGTATACAGACAGCCTCTTCCCAACGCCTTGATAAATCTGGAGGAGATCCCAGATGGGGAGGCTGCTGGAGGGGGCACCTTCAGGGGAGCCTTCACTGGAGGAAATGATAAAGGTAACATATACATAAGACAAATATAATGTATTTTCATTCACGGATCATTCTATTGATCGCATCAAATGGTCTAAATTGGAAGCTTTAACCAGCAAATAGTTGGTATCTTTGATGAATGACTTGAACAATTACCTAATTTGCAAAATTGTTGACAATTAATATTCTGTCCATCAATTGTTTCAGCACCACAGTGATGTATTCATACTTCATCTATGCATGCTTTAATTCAGGTTTATTGATACCTTGTGTTTCATGCAGGTGAAGGGAGGGTTAAAGGAGGTTAAATTTAGGCTACAACTAAGTCCTCAGATTGAGAGAAAGCAACACCCCTCCACCCCATTAGTTGAAGTGAAACCTACGACCTTGCTTCCACTCAATTTCCTTCCTTCCTCTTTGTCATTCCATCCCAGTGAAAAACTGTTTCCGTGTGAGCAGCAGAGGGCGCTCCAAAGCTCACCCTTACAGCCTGCAGGCCAACGACTCCTTCAGCAAGCAGCAGTGGATCACCTGTCTGCGCCAAGCGATTGTCCGGTCGCGAGATAGCACCGCTCAGTCCAGCCAGTCGCAGCTCTCCCTTCACCCTGATCCCGCCCTGTACCACATAGCTGATCTCAGCCTCAGCTCGGACACAGAAATGGCAGATCATACCTGTCGCTGACTGTGTCAGACTGATGATCGGGAGGCATGGGAAGTGAACTGCACATTGACATCGGAGAGAATAAAATAGACTGTGAAAGATGATTGTGCCTTTGACACAGAATTTCCTACATGGGTTTTGTCTGTTCATGCATTTGCTAATATATTCTGTGCTTGTGGTGATGTTTGATGTACAGCTTGAGAACAGTATTACTGAATGTGAATTTACACTGTAAAATGTTTTCATTCTTTTTTTAATTTTTTTAAATAAACTGACATATAGAAGTTCTTTAGGTACTCATTGCCAATCCACAAAAGTCTAAGTGCAGCCAACAAGAGCTACAAAGAAAAGATTAGTCATGATTATCCTCCCTCCCTCTTCCCCCTTGCTCTCTCCCTCTGACACTGGTGATAGGGCAGGGGAGAGAGGTAGACTTTCAGTTCTAGCCTACAGACACACAGTGAAACAGTAGACGTCCCCTTATGCATTTTTAACAGCTCAGCAGGAGATGGGAACAGTTTGGTTGGGACAGTTTGTTCACAGATACAGTGACCCAAGTGATCAGGTGAGTCCAAACTGCTCTGTTTGTTTGCTAATGCTGGAATATTTATCAGGAATTACTTGCAAACTAACTTTGTTTGCAAGATTTAACTTCACCCACGGAAAGCAGCAGTGAGAGTGTAGATTTGGCTTTAATAACTCAAAACGGTTGTGAGTTTTCATGCATGTTACAAGTTATTTACTTGACTCTTTAATCAGTGAACAATTTAGGTGAGGCCTCCAGTAATAGTCTCTTTTTTTTGGTAAAGATGTACCCTGAAGCTGATATGTTTACAATCTAGATTCATTGAGCTCTCTGACAGACCTTGACTTTGCGAGCTGTCCCGCGTGCTGTAATTATGAGAGGAAATTGTCAACTCGACCTATTTAATATAGGGATTTAGCTATACTGTTATGTACAAATGAATACTGTTATCCCCCTCAGCTGTGAATGACACACCTCACTCTTTCTCTCTTGTGAACTACCATCTCGTTTGTGCATGTGGAAAAAGCAGAGGTGGTGCAACCTTCCCAGTTTGAGGTGCAAACTACCTGGCTTTTATTTCTTTGGGAAGCCCTTCTAACTGTCCCAGTATAAGTGGAAGACACTGCTGAGGTGAACCAGTAATATAGGATGCCAGGAGCCAGTGGCGTCAACGTTGAGGGCTCTTGTGATGCCCTCTGTCGGACCCTGGTCTCCCAGAACGGCCTCCAGAGAGAGACGGCCGACATCTCCCAGTCTGTTCTCTACACCTCACTGATGGGCTTGCTTCTGGTCGCCGACAACGAGGTGTGCAAAATGTGTATAATCCTTCAATTTATGGTCAAACCTCAGTCTGGTGGTCTGAAAAGTTTGTTCTTGACGTGAAATTTATGGGACACATATGAGATGAACCTAAACACAGACCGAGAGATTGTGTAAAGTAATTAATGAGTACACACCAGCTCACACGTGTTTAAGCACCTGTCAGCACTCCTTGGTCTCTAATAGGATGAATGCTTCAGGCTGACCTCCTTTTAGCCCTCTCTTGTTATGCGAAGGGGATAAGAAGGCTAAATCTGTTCTCCCAATGCTGTACACGCAGATAGACAGTAACATGCTGTACAGACTTTGCCAGGGGTCAAATTTTAGGTCACAAAAAGGCTGTATTCTTGCAGATGTAATTTGGGTCAATAGCTTCATGAGTTGTCTTTATTTTCCAGAAAGAGCATCTCTCTATAGGAAGTGGAAGGGTTGGCCTAAGAAACATAGGAAACACAGTAAGTGTTAAGTGATGTGCTTTAAACAAAGTCCTTTAATGAATACCAGAATGCATTTTTATTTCCTAAACATGTACACTTTCTCCTTTACTTTGTCTCCAAAATAGTGTTTCCTGAACGCAGTAGTCCAATGTTTGTCTCACACACGTAGCCTACGGGACTACAGCCTCCTCATGTCCTACAGGGATGAGAAGTTCTCCAAAGAGGAGGCTAAGCTCATGGAAGGTATGTTCCTCTCTCCTGCTGTTCCCTCCGCCTCCTATTGTGTTTTCATCTTTCTCATTGCTCCCGGTCTCCCTGTGCCAGCTTTCTCTCAGGTGCTGTCAGGCCTTTGGGATGTAAATGACGGGGACACAGTTGTAAACCCACGACAGTTTTACAGTATGTTTAAAGAAGCGGTGCCTTACTTCAGTGGATACAGGTGAGAATATAGATGGTGTTTCTCTTTCATTCAAGGTTAACTGCATCTTTCCATGAGTCTTGAATGCAGTGCAATATAATATCCACTTCTGTATCAGCACAACTGTTTCAAGGACAAGAGAGGAACTGTAACTGCTTCAATCCATTTTCTACCTTGCCACGAGTATAGATTGGTTTTGAAGTTGAGACTCTTATAGAAATAGCTGCCTGTAACAGTGACACAGAGATGTCTTTGTCTCTGTGTTTAACGCAGTCAACAGGATGCGCAGGAGTTCCTCAGGTTCTTATTGGACAAGCTGCACACAGAAATCAACCGCAGACCCTATATTCGACGAACAGGGAAGGAGCCTGAACAGAAATTTGCCCGATTTAGGTGTGTTTTTATGTGGAAAAGATTCTGTGCTTGAAACATTCATGTCCTACATGTGACCACATCTCTACCTCGTCTCTTGTCCTTCCTTAGGATTTCGGAGGAGGCAGCCGCCATGTGGAAGAAGCACATGGAGAGAGATGACAGCAGAATAGTCGGTGAGAAGAGCAGTCCAGTCGCGGTGATCCACCAGACTCATCTGCATTATAAATCCAATGAAGGCAACCCACTGATAATTCCTTCCACCATTCTCACAGACCTGTTCTCAGGCCAGCTGAGGAGCTCGCTGCATTGCTCAGTGTGCTCCCACTACTCCAACACGTTCGACGTGTTCTGTGATCTGTCGCTGCCCATCCCCAAGAGGGGCTCTGCTGGGGGGGTCACGCTGAGGGAGTGCCTGGACCTCTTCTCTCAGGAGGAGAAGCTGGACAAGGACAACTCACCAGTAAGTTAACAGAGTGTACAACACATCAACCATGTGTCTCTAAATTTGGGGTAAAATGTCAATGACGCAGACACTATAAACTAGGAATGGTTTCGTCCAAAAACTGTTACCTATGCACAATTTAAACATGGTGAGAAAGAAATACAGCAATAGAGCATCAGTAAATATGTGCAAAGGGAGTAAGGAAGCCAAAGAGCTTATACAGTGTCGATACAAAACAAGTAATCAACAATGAAATATAATTATAAATATCAGACAATGCAAGACGAAGCAAATTAAAACCACAGGAGACGTCAATTGACTCTTGTAGACATGTATTGAAGTAAATGTTTTCTTATTACATTTCAAACTGTTACAGGGAGAGGGACATCCATATTTTATGATATATTGATATTGAGAAGTACAACAGTAAGGTAAATAAATCCTGGCAGGATGTGAATGAAAATATGAAATTATACATAAACACGTGTAAAAGTATTGACGTTATCAATTGATCCTTCAAATAATTTGCTAAACAAATTGATTACCATTCTTAAATACGTTATCTGAATTTAAATGGATGGGAAGTAGGATGAGTTGGTAGCACATCAAACAATATTACAATAGTTAATATATGGATCAATAAAGCTGTAACACAAAGTCAATTAACAAGGGTGGCGGATAACACTTTCCTCAATGTTCCAGCCTTTTTCATGAATTGCTTTGTGCTGGCAAGTTACCTACAACAGACCATGTGTATTTGCAAATGCTTTGAAAATGTACATGTGTGTTTGTTTCTGTGTGTTTAAGATGTGCGAGAGGTGTAACAGGCATACAGAGTGCACCAAGCGGCTTTCCATCCAGAGGTTTCCCCAGGTTATTGTGATCCGTATCCTTGACAACTAAGAATATTAACCTAAGAGTAGCTTTTGTGGAGGAAGTTATGATGCTTAACACTCTTGTTCAGATCTGAACCGCTTTACTACGTCACGGTGGTCTATCAGTAAAAGCACAGTGTACGTGTCCTTCCCACTCACTGACCTGGACCTTGGATGCTACGGGCCCGTCGACTGTGGTAAAGAAAACAATTCACCATTCATGCACTATCTCCTTTTACTTGCTCGAGTCGACCCTTGTGGGTTGTTAAACAATCAACCAATTAAAATACAATATAAAGGAAAAGCTGTGGCATATAACAGCTCATCCACAGCTCATGTGCTACACTTTAGTTTGATATATTCTTGTAATTTTTTAAATGTGAAGACGATTTCTTACAACTGATTATTCCATGAGTTGTATAAGTAAATAAAACTGATACAACATAAGTCATGAAGAATGGAACAAGTAAGTCATATCTATGTATGTCCCCACAGGCCCAGTTCTGTATGATTTATGTGCAATATGTAACCACGCTGGGACGGTGAACATGGGCCACTACACAGCCTGCTGTTCAGATGAAAATGGTTGGTGCTTCTACAATGACTCGAGGTGAGGCTCGGACCTGCACCCAAATCATTGTGTGTTAATCAGCAACGCCCTGCAAACTGCTACTTACAAAGCCCACTGCATCTGTATTGAGACACATGTACAAACCTCAAGCTGTTTCCCATTATTACTCTCCATCTACCCAACTACAGTGTGACTCCAGTCTCGGAGAACCAGCTTCAGACCAATCAAGCATATGTGCTGTTCTACCAGCGCAGCAACAGCACCACCACAGTCAGGAAATAGACCGGAGACTGGCTGAGTCGAGCAGCCAATCGGAGCATCTTTACCTCCAGTGTCCATAGAAACAAATAGAATGAGCAGTGCTTTAACTCTTGCAGCTATGAACAGCTCAATCTCAGTGAGCATGCCTTTAAATAAACTCTAAAGAGGAGGAGAGCGAAGCCATGCTCACTTCAACGGGGGCTTGAAGAGGCGATCTTCCCTCCTGAATCATGGAGATGCTTTTGAAGGGTCTCAGTGAGAGAGCTGAGACAGCTCAGACAGACTGCATTGCAGCCTTAAAAGTCTCTGTGCCATACTTCTCAGGCAGGAGTGAGTGGTGTACTTGCACATGATGCTGAGCTCTTTATGTAAGATAATTGTGATTCATGCTTGCGATGCAACATAAACCCAAATATACAAAGATAAATCTTGGGTGGAAAAGAAATTAGGCAACATATGATGACTCAATTGTGACATAGGACTTCACTTTAAGCTCCAGTTTTGTGAAATGTACAGTACTTCAACTCAATGTGTAAATATCTGTAGCCAATACTATGTGCTGTCATTTTATGTTAATCTCCCTCCACATGGAGAGTTTCCCATGAAACATGAAAACGTTAAAATGGGCTATATTTTCCCTCTACCTGAATTATAATTCCTATGTATATATTCGTATATGTATGTATAAATGTATGTTTTTTTTACATTTGTGTCCACAACTTGCATTGAAAGTAGCCTATTGCATTATTATTTGAAACCTTGAATAAAAGACCAATCAAAAAGTCTGATGATTAGACTTAAACTTTTCATGTTGATATTATTATTATACTGTTTTTGATATATCACTCATGTGTTTACATTTATTAAATAATACAATTGTAAACTATCATATTTTATTTAGATTTGTAATTGATTGCCGCAGCCGATTGACGAATGACGTGGTCGCGCACATGCGTACTAGAAGTAGTGGGCGGAGTTTTCCAGTCGGTCAGGAAGAGGAGAAAGGCGGACACAGAACATCAAGCGGTAATCTTACTCAGCAATAGCCTTTAAACTTTATGCAGATTCTTGTTTCAATCACAGAAGTACCACAGCAGCGCGATGAGTGCTGCAGTTGTAATTTCAGACAGAATACATTGAATGACAGCGTTACAAACCACGGGAAACACCGTTAGCTTTCTTGCTAGCTTAATGTTAGCTGGTTTGACAGGCCCGGTCTAACGTTACACTGCACAGCCTTTCAGCAGGAGCGGGGGGGACACAGCACGGAAATGTTCTCTGTTTACACCCTCTACCTCCGGGGAAGCCATCCTGTTTGCCAGCAGGATGTTTTTAATAAATCTTTAAGATCTTGCGTTTCTAACATTGTATAAGCTGTTAACTAACTTCTAACAATATGTGCCAACCAGGAGGAACTGTTGAGAAAAGCTTTGTAATCACACCGTGGAGTTTAAAAGTCTGATTCATCCCGTTACTTACGTGAATTGCTAATGATAAAATGATGTTTGAGACTAGTGCAGAGCAACTTAAGAGACTTGCGAGAACCTTGTGTATTAGTTCATCCTTTGCATTGGACTCTTTTCCACAGATGGCTGCTATCAGGAAGAAGTTGGTGATCGTTGGGGATGGTGCGTGTGGGAAGACCTGTCTGCTCATCGTCTTCAGTAAGGACCAGTTCCCAGAGGTCTACGTCCCCACGGTGTTTGAGAACTATGTGGCAGACATCGAGGTGGATGGGAAACAGGTGAGACATGTTAAGTAGCTACAAACTAGGCTCTGTGGAGCGCAACGGTTACCTTAAATGCTTGATTAGCCCTCTTTTCATATCCATTATTCATGCATGTATCTCGCTCTCTTTTCTCAGGTAGAGCTTGCACTTTGGGATACAGCAGGTCAGGAAGACTACGATAGACTGAGGCCTCTCTCCTACCCCGACACTGATGTTATCCTCATGTGCTTCTCTGTAGACAGCCCTGACAGTTTAGGTATTGTCTTAGCAACAGTCACACCACTATGTATCAAACACCTTGTCATTGTGATACATGTTTTCTAATTACTGCATTCTTTCCCTCTACTCGCTGTAGAGAATATTCCAGAAAAGTGGACCCCCGAAGTGAAACACTTCTGTCCAAATGTTCCCATTATCCTGGTGGGCAATAAAAAGGATCTGCGTAATGATGAGCACACCAGACGAGAGCTTGCCAAAATGAAACAGGTCAGTTTTTTGTTTTTTTTGTTTCAAAATATGCTGGATCGTGCATCTTGTCGTTCTTTATTTGAACAAGGACAAAGCACGATAGTATAATGGTGTAAAAGTGAAAATGTAAACCTTCTCTCTGACGTCTGTCTCCAGGAGCCAGTTAAATACGAAGACGGCAAAGAGATGGCGAACCGCATCAGTGCCTACGGCTACCAGGAGTGTTCTGCCAAATCCAAAGATGGTGTGAGGGAAGTCTTTGAGATGGCAACTAGGGCAGCACTGCAGGCCAAGAAACGTGGCAAGAAGTCCACCTGCCTTCTGTTATAGGCTCTGGGAGAAAAGGGAGCTGCCTTCAAGCACAGATAGAAAGGGCAGCTTCCAATGAGATTTGACAGGGAGAAAATTGGGGGAGGGGCCAAAAAAAACATTTCGCTGATGCTCAATTTCTTATCAACCATTTATCCTCAACAAATTAAAAAGCAGGTCTTAAATTATTTGATAGGCTCCTACACCTTTGTCCTCGATCTATGTATTGGATTATGTGCCATTTTGCTCTCTCCTATCAAAAACTTTCAGATCTAAAAGCAGGGGGTGATTTGAAGTTGAGTAGATGTAAACAGGGTTGAAATGTGCCATGATGGGAATGAAGAGAGAAAGGGTCCTTACCGGGCCATAGACGATGGGGACATGAGACGGAGAGACAGACGGGGAAAAAAAGACATGAATATAGAATTGGTTTAAATTGAAGACCATGTCGAAGTGGGTTTTACACAGTTAGCCTACATGTAGTGCCTTGAGAGCAGCGGTCAAGAAGAGTACGTTGTGGGTTAGGGATTCATAACTAAGATAGGGTATTCTTTTGTCATTTGTAGTGTCCACACATCACATTTGTGAATGCTTTCCCCCTGTCATTGGCTTTGCTCCTTCAGGCCCATATTCTGACTCAGGCGCTATGCAGGGGTGTGCTTAAACTAGATTGTATGAGATACTTTCCCATACTGAAATACTTACCTATACTTTAGAGAGAGAGAGAGAGAGAGAGTGTGTGTGTGCAACTGTATGGTGGTTTGCTTTCTCCAGTGCAGGTCTGCATGCGGTGAATGTGTGTGTATATTTTGTGTGGGTGTGTATTAACATACGTGTCTATGTACTGTATGCATGGAAAGGTCTTCTGCGTTACTGACCTAACCCCCTTGTTTCCATGCCAAAGTTACCCCTGATGGCCACATTTTATGGCTCAGACGGGTAATGGAATTAATAGCTACTCAGAGTGACATAGAAACTTTCACTTTACTGGAAAGCATTGTATGATATCTAGAGGCACAATCAGGTTAAACATATGAGTTTTTAGGACCTTTTTTGTGTGTACCAGAGATTCATTTGATTGTGTTAATCAGTGGGTCAAATCATGAGTGGTGTAGTTGACTAGTTGAATATTCTTTCAGATAGATCGGCTTATCTTATTACTATAATGTCTGCCATGTACTGTATGTCTTACACGGCTTTGTAAGGACATGTTAATGTGTATTTCAAATTTGCCTTTTACTCTACTTTTACCATCATTCTTTAATGATATTGTCATTATTGTACTATAACTTTTTATTGTTGATGTCTCTAATTTTCTTACTATATTTTAATCAGTTTACTTAATCCTGCTGTTATTATCAGCTTATGTCAGTTAAATGATAAATTGTAACCGTTGTTTAGTTAATTGAAGTTAAAGCTTGGGGTGCAAGGCTGAAATGGTTTGGAGATGAGCCTTTTTTCCTTCTTTTTTTGGTATTGTGACATTAAGGTTTTTGTTTATGGATTTTCTTCTCCCAAATAAAGCTGATATTAGGGTTTTCTGTTGTAATGTATTTGAGTTCTTTCTATTTCTTTATATATAACAATTACAATAATCTCTTATATTCTGGCATTAAATTACTTTTTTCCCAAATTGCAGAACAACAACTCATAACCCCTCGAAATATCTGATTATATGACTTTATATCGGTTACGAAGATATCTACACTCACGCATCAGTTACTGCCATGCAGTACATCAGTCGTGGGGGGGCACTGGTTTAAGGTTGGCTCAGCCGTTTAATGAGAGTCACGTGTAATGAAAGTCACGTTCACTGCAATGGACCAATTATTTTTTATAGCAATGGAGGCTCATTGCTTTTGAAAGGTAAAAGAGATTGTATATTATCAACACAACTGATTGAAATGAACATGTGCATTTAAGTGTGTTAGTTGATTTTTCACCACCAAATTAGTAAATTAAAATGGCCCTATTATGCTTTATCCCCTTCTGTAACGTAGTGAGTCACGATGTAACACATTTGCATAATACCTCCTACCTGCTACTTTAGTACGACCTCAAACAAAGCTGGAGAGACGGGAGCTGGAGCTTGGTCCCAAGAGTTTGGTTTGAGCCGTCATGCCGAGAAGACGCTGTGTTCTTTGTATGGACCACCAAAGGAAGATGACCTGAAGAACAAGTGGCTAAACTTCACTTTCAAAACTGGACACACTTCATGGCTGGATTTCCAACCTGTAAGTATGATTTATTATTTGTGGATGCGTAATGTTCAAAACAACCAAGGTAGCCAACGTTACTAGCCAGGTTCAAGTGCTCAGCTGTAGGCCTCGGCTAAGTTGGTAGCTAACGTTATTGTGTTCGAATGGCTCTGCTACTCAGCTTTTGCCCCACTGTCTTCACGTTGCACTTAATCGCAGGACCATTTGTGGTTATTCGCTTCATTCAGCTAGGAGAATGAGTGGCTTATCTCCATGGAAGCCTTTATCAACTAAGCCATTTATTTCCGTCGCTGCTCTAGAAACAATATTTAGTTATATCTCAATTATAAATAACTTCTGATTCTCTTCTGACTGTTACTATAATTCTATATGTCTTTAAAAGCATTTATTTAGTCATGAAAAAAGTAGTATTATAAGAGTAGCTAAAGATAAAATCCTAAAGATGCCTATCCCTACCAGAAGGCCACCGTGGTTCTACTAAAGTTTATGTTAGTAAAGTACTAAAATATGTACATCAAGAAGGCAGGTAACTGTAAAAGATTTAACTATCTAAACACGTATGTCGTTCTGTATGATTATTGTAAAAGTATTAATTTATTAACTACTAATTAGCAATAATCTCAATCTACGGTTCGAAGTGCCCGCCAAATACTACCTGGAATTATATGAAGTATACGTGGATCACGTATGACAATCAAGCATTTTCATCTTCCGTTGACGCGACTCACTCTTTTTACGGTTCTGGGCGGCCTGTCTGTCTTGTCCAATCACCGTCGACATTGATACTTTCGCTCTCCAACCACTAATCACATACCAGAGTCAGGTATTTGTACCCTCCCTCTCCGAATTGTTGTCTTGCTGTGGCCATTTTACACGGGGTTCCGTGAAAAATACATCACCCGTCTCACCTGGGCTTCGACGTGACATTAGGAGAACTATTGTTAGTTATATGTGGCACTGGTAAGGCTTCGTTCTATTACAAATACTGCTGTTGGTGAGTTTACAACGGGTGACAAACGGTTTTAGAGACAGCTTCTCTGCTTTGGACTAGCTAGCCAACCACAGGCTAAAATTGTTAGCTTGTCCGCTAACCGAGATGACCGCCACACGTCATTGTTGAATACTCTTTTTTTGAGTAGTTAGGTTGAGCATGTGCATTGCGCACGCATGTTCATTAGTGACGCAGGGTTATGCCTTGACTCGTTTTATTTATGGGTTTTGGTGTGTAAAGCTTTCATATCAGTCAAAGTTGAAGAAGTCTGCAGTTTTTCACAGGTGCAGCTAACTTGGCCTCCTCCTAAATGAATGCCTCTTGACTCTATTGAACGCGCATCACTACTGTTCACCCCAGGAGGCCTCTACTTCTGAGATTTTTCTTTAAAGCAGTTGCTTATAAGGGTTGACTCTGTTTCTAAAAGGCAGCAAAGTTTACTGCGATTCTCGTGAATATTGCTTGTCGTTCTAAAGAGTACATTGCTGATGTCATGTTACTTCCATCATATATCCATGCTGTAATCAAATAGAAAATAGGACAGAGACCAGGAGCAGAGTTGGTGGATCAGTCAACCAGCAAAGCTCCCCCATGATTATCCAGATTATTTCGTCATAAATCATTTCATACATGTACTTCTAGGGTATCCAATGCTGTAACCAAATAGAAGAAGGGCAGACCAGGAGACGCGAGTCAGGGAATCAGCATGGACTATGAGCGGAGGTGAGCTAAACCTTCTTGTAGTGCCTTTCCATCTTAAGATGTGTCTGACTAGTCCCTCACATTGTCTCTCGTGGTCAGCAGGGGTGGGCGAGGTGACCGCACAGGTCGATACGTCAATACCCACAACGATCATAACTTTCGTGACATGGACTACCGAGGCTACGGCCAGGAGGATGAGGATGCGGGAGCAGGATATGATGTCAGAGCAGAGGAGGACCGACTATACGGCCACGAAGAGCAATCCCTGGGCGTCCGTGACTTCTCGCCAGGTCGACTACAGGACCGTCCGGGGTTTCACCAGAGAGGAGATGGGCGTGGGGGGAAAGGGCTCCTGTGGCCCCCGTGCTCTCAGTCACAGCCTGATTTAGCCCCTCCGTTGCTTCAGAGAGAGGAGGAGGGATCCAGGCGGGAATTTGAGCAGTTATTGACTGGTCGGCAGGAAAGAGGTCGGGGGAAAGGTGGAAGAGGCTTTCCCGAGAACAGTACCCCTCATTCTGGGGGTAGGGATGGCAACTGGGGTCGTGGTGGTGCTCATTCAGAACAGATTGAATACAACGCTGCAGGACAGAGAGAGGAGGACAGGTTCTCCCGTGCGGCGGTGAAGAGGAGGGTAAGCCATGACAAGTCCGTCCTCTTTAAAGAAAACTGCTACAATTTTATTTAGTTGTTCAAATTTGTGACTGCTCTATCCAGGCCTTTCCAGTGGGGGCAGAGGAAAGAAGTGATGCTCCAGACCTGTCCCTTGAGGAGTTGGACCAGGACTACCGTGCAGATCTAGACCATAACCAAAGGCCAAGCAACATCATAATGCTTCGCATGCTGCCACCCAATGTCACCACCAATGAGGTAAGCGTATATGTCTCCTGCTCATGTTTGTGAGTAGTCTGATGGGTCTTTTATAGTCTGTTGGCCTAGAATGTAATAATGCCTCTATGTTCATAGATCCGAGCACAACTTCAGGAGCAGGGGATCCAGCCAAGAGAGGTTCGCCTCATGAGAAACAAATCCTCAGGTAAAAACTTGTTCATTGCCTCGAATCGTTTTTGTTTTTTTTCTGTTTTCATTCTCCCTTTGTGTTGCACTCATTACCAGCTTTTTCCACCCCACTGCTCTCTCAGGTGACTTTCCTGTATCTGCTCAGTCTTCTCTCTGTTATTAATAAGCGCTCTCCCTTTTCCTTTTCCTTCTCTCATACCATCACCGTCTTCCTCTGGATAGATAGCTGATGCAAAGAATGCCTTTTTATACTCTTACAGGCTTTTTACTGCGATTCCTGCTTTGATTTTTTTTTTTTTTAATCAGTGCTCGCAGGGCAACAAAACATCCATGCACGCTTCAAAGGATGAGCTCTATGCATATTTGCCTTTAGGACCAGAATGCATGCATACAGTGATAGGTTTTTAGATCTTCACTCCATGGCATTCATTTTCTTATCGTCTTTACCCTTTTCATGATTCTGCCTCATCCATCTCGAAGTGACGTAGTAGTTAATCAATGCTCACAAACTAACACTGTCAACTGAGAAATGAGCAGCGGGAAGCAGAATGCATTTTGATGGTGTTTGTCATTGTAGCTATTTTTGAGTGTGCAAGTGTGGAGGACATGAATGTTGCAGCTACCTCTAAGCTATGTGAGCGCCATCCATACCACTCAGAAAAAAAGCTCTTTTGCCAAAGGTTTTCCATTACGGTCATCGTCTCACTGGCCTCCCTTCTTTGCTACCGCACTGGTTGTCTGTAAGGTGTGCCTATTTAACTCGGGCACACTTACAGTCCTCTGCACTGCTCTTGTCTTTCTCACCCCCACCTCCCGCATCACTGTTTAGAATAAGTCCCTCTCAGTTTTAAATGATGATCTGATACCATGTACAGTGTTGTTAAACATGATATAAATCTAAATATGTTGCATAATGTGTTCTCAGTCCGTTATAGTAATGCATGGACAGAATATGGAGCATTCCACCTCTTGAAATAGGTGCTGCATAGTTCAGACTGCACTCTGACTCTCAAAATCGCAGAGGTGTGTGTGTGTGTCTGTTATGTTGGTGCCTGGGTGCTTCATCATTCAAAGCCAAAAAGCTCAAACTGATGAGTGGATAGGATTCTCCCTCTCTCCCCCTCTTTCCTTGACCCTGTTGAGATGCTTGACATTGCGTCCTCCCACCCTTGCGGAGATTTCGACAGTGGCTTTCCAACTGGCTGTCAGGTGTGTGTGTGTTATTTCCAAGGGAGAGAGGAAGCAATGCTTTTATTTTATTAGTGCTGACACAGGGTCTCTCTCTCTGTCTCTCTCTCTGTCTCTCTCTCTCTCTCTCCTCCCCCCTCTGGACATGAAGCACTAACCCCTCACTGCGTTGTTATGTTGTTGTTGTTGTTGTTCGGTTACCATGGCGCTGGGCGGTGTCCAGGTCAGAGCCGAGGATTCGCCTTCGTCGAGTTTAATGTCATACAGGAGGCCACCCGCTGGATGGAGACCAACCAGGTCACTCTCCCTTACACAGACACACATACACATATATACATGCATACAATGGGACATGTAGGTTAACATCAGGACACGTGTACAGTCACATCATACCCTGTCATGTGCACGCGATGCATTCCAGTATGGTATAGACACAGAGTGGAAACATGATTTTGTCCCTGAGGTAGGTAGGTCTTTGTACTTATACTAAATTCCACAAACAGGCAAATGCGTGTTACATCATGCTGACGTTTGTTTGTCTGGGGCCTAACTGCATAGTTTTCATAACTGAACTCTCCCAGTCATATTTGCTCATCATTGCCCAATTCAAGCTCCTCTATTATAGGGGTCTCCTCTTTCTTCAGTGACATGTTATCACTCGCTCTCTCCAAAGTCTTCAGTGTCTGATATAGCGTGACATTGTGAATATATCTTCTCACATGGTCTATTGTATGTCGAATCAGAACCAATACAGTACTTCATTTTTCTTGTTTTTGAGTCTTCCATATCTGGGTCATCCACCATTATTACATCTTTAGGATGGATCTATTGTCTATTTGGGGGATGAAGGTGGTGACAGTGGGATGGGATGTGTGGAAAAGGTTTCCCCTTAAGGGGGGAGGGATGACACGATAGAATAAAACACATTGTGTCCTTTTTAAAAATGGACACCCACACACACTACACATACACCATCTCAGTCCGTCCCAATTTTCTAAAGCTGAAGGTTGCATTTCTCTGGTGTCCTCTTTCTTTCAGCCTCAGTTCTACTCTCTTTTTCTCTCTGTCCCCCCTCTCCCTCTCGTCCCTCTCATTCTCTCTCATCTCTTGTGAGATGAGGCCTTTCTCTGGCATGTGTGGCCTAATTATCTCTGATAATCATTCTTTGTTCCCCCTCCCTCTCTTTCTTTTTCTTTCAGGCAGTACTGTTGATTCTGGGACAAAGAGTGTCTATGCACTACAGTGACCCAAAACCCCGTGCCAATGAGGACTGGCTCTGCAACAAGGTTGTGTGTGTTGGCAATGTGTGTCATGCATATATATAGAAGTCTAAATTCTATTTGTGAATTGTATGCATATGTATCAATCAATCAATGGAGTTGCTCATTCTTTCAAAAACATTTCAACAGTGCGGTGTGCAAAACTTTAAAAGGAGGGAGAAGTGCTTCAAATGCAGTGTGCCTAAATCAGGTAAAAAAATGAACACGGCTGCTGTTCTCCTCTTAAAAGAACACAAGCTCTCCCACATCATATAATAATACATAAATGGCATGGTGTCTTTCCTCAGAGGCTGAGCTCAAGTTGCCCCAGTTGCAGAGGGATTTGCCCGTTGGTCTTCAGAAGGAGGGAGCCCAGGGCTTGTTGCCATTGCCAGCACCCTACCACCCCTCTGGTCCATCTGTGAGTCCAGGACAGTCTACGCAACAGGCAGATGTTGCCAATGACAGTAAGTCTATCTGTTGACCTTTTCCCACCATGTTAATCTCTTCTTCTATTTAGAAAGACCTACTTTTGTTCAATGAAGACTATGTCAAGACACTACAGATGTCATTAAACACAAACTGTGACTATGTCAACATTAAAAAAAAAAAAAAGAATACACTAAAATGTAGTTTAAAAAATATAAACCTTTTTTCTGTTGTACGGTTTTCTTTGACTAAGATGAGACAAAAATGCTTTGACTTTTAATAATTTAAACAAATTTAACTCATTAACATTTATTTTTTATTTTTTAATAATTGTATATTTTATTAATGGATTAACCCAAACTATTAAATAATGTGTTAAAGAATGTAACATTCTCTCATCCTCTCCTGCACCAGCTCTGATACTAAGAAACCTCGGCCCTCATACCGCAGTGGAAACCATCTTGTCTGCTTTGGCTCCATTCGCCACTCTTGCCCCCTCCAATGTTCGCCTAATCAAGGACAAGCACACGCATCTCAACAGGGGCTTTGCCTTTCTACAGCTCTCTACCATCGTGGTGCGAAACATAACGAGGCAGACGCACACATGCATAAGTGCTAGACGGATGAATTTTTTAAATAATTGTTGTAATGTGTTCTGATGATTTTGAAATGAGCTTTATCCTCAACAGATGCGCGCGCGCACACACACTAACTCACAGGTCTGTTTGTTTGGTCAACAGGAAGCTTCTCAGCTGCTCCAGATCTTGCAGGCTCTCCATCCATCTCTCTCTATTGATGGGAAAGCAATTGTGGTGGAGTTTGCCAAAGGCTCCAAACGGTAAACACTTGCACACCCAAACTCTGCTTTAAAGAAACCACAATAGACGATTACACATTGCTGCTATTGCGCAAACAATAATATACTGCCAAATGTGTAACTGACAAGCTTTTAAATGTTGGTCACTAGAAACCCACTGAAACCCTCTTTGTGCCTCTTTTCTATGCCAGTGATGTGTTCTTGACGGATGGCAGCAGAGTGAGTGCTGCTACGGTGGCCAGCACAGCAATAGCTGCTGCACAGTGGGCGGTCACGCAGGTAACTTAAATGACTTGTCATTACAGCAAAGAAAACACGAGTGTGTAACATCTCTTTAATTAAATGTTGTATATTTATGATTGTGTGTTTTTCCTTTATTTAAAAATATTCTTTTTCACACTCAGACCGCTCAGAATGGATCCGGTGTAAACCAGAGTATCGATACATCCGTGTATCAGCAGGGGGCAGCAGTAACATACAGCCAGGAAGGCATCGAATACTCTGGGCTAGATGGCACAACTTATAAGGCCCAGGTAGATGGTGCAGGAGCAGCCCAGATGGGGGCATACACAGGAGGAGCAGCCCAAGGTAAATGTATAGAGCATATTACCCATATGATCTCTACAGCTGTTTACATTTGAATTGAGCTTGAGTCAACTTAAGCCACCTGTTTGTGTGTTGCAGCTGAGAGAGCGACGTCTGGATCAGCAGTTGTGCAGCAGCCTCGTACTCATACGAGTCTCATCGGCACAGCCGTTACACAGGTACAATATTAGTTTTTGTGTTCTCGCATTATTTGATGCCATTACTCGAGCTGAGCACTGAGCTCTGTCTCTTCACAGGTTGAGATTGTGGGAAAACCACAACCAGCTGCTGCCAGCCAACCTGCGACTCCAGGCACTGAACACGAGCTCCAGCAATACCGTAAGGCTTTGTGTTCCCATTGTGTTTGTCTGAATGTATGTGAACTACAATGCTGTCAAGCTAACCTTTTCATGATCAATTAAAGATTTTTAAATTTGTGACTGTTCTGTGTCTTTTTACTGTAGCTGTGCCAGATGTGTCCACATACCAGTATGACGAAAGCTCTGGCTACTATTACGAGCCTCTCACAGGCCTCTACTATGACCCTAACTCCCAGGTAAAGAGTGGCGAATGCACAGCAGTCAAAATGTCAAGCCAGCACTCTTTGAAATATCTTTCTGTACGTGTCCTCTTCCTCAGTGTTTTAAGTCTGGTTTTGTGTGCCCTTCCTCTTTGCAGTACTACTTCAACCCTCACACACAGCAGTACATGTACTGGGATGGAGAGAAGCACACCTACATTCCTGCTGCTGCTGCTGGCCAGTCTAACTCTGAAGGTGCTCCCACAGGCGCAGCCCCTTCAGACTCCCCGTTCGCTAACCTCGGCTGCAAGGAGAAGAAAGACAAACCCAAGAATAAAACTGCTCAACAGGTATTCTACAGGCTGAATACACACTCATGTACTGACAGATGTGCTTTTTTGTTGTTTGTTCATTTTCTGGAAATGTTAGACTTCACCAAGGTGGTATTTGTTGAAGGACTACTGAGTTGGATTGCATTTTGTTTCCGGTGACCTTTCAATTGTAATTCTTCCTCTGTTTGGTCCATATAAATGGCTGACTTGCATCTCTTGGGCTTTATACTAATAGATTGCAAAAGATATGGAGCGCTGGGCTAAGAGTCTCAACAGACACAAGGAGAACATGCGTTCTGTCTCCTCCTCCCCGGCTGTCGGCTCCACGGCGCTTCCACCTGGTTACACTCGGGCGCCTGGCCACAGTCGCCTAGATGACCGCCGAGAATCTGCCAGTGCTGACGCAGGCTATGCTGTTCTGGAGAAAAAGGTACATGACCCTTACACACAGACGTATGCTTAGCTGTAAACACAGGTGTATCTTCGGGGGCAGCAGGGAATCATAGTGAAGGAGGGAGAACGTCTATCAACCAGAGGACTCTGGCTTAGGCTCCTATGACCTCTCACCCCGCTTTAGTGATGAGATAATGTCTGAGTAAGATAAGGCCTTAGTGGCTTGGTAATCCCTCTGATTTGGCTTTTCTGTCCTGCAGGGTGCACTGTCTGAACGTCCTCAGATATTCCTGGACCAGATCCGACAAAGTGCAGAGGTAAGGACATGGTCAAAGTGATTACCTACTATCAAAATTCCGCTACTGTCCCATCTGTTCCTCAGTCTTTGATCTTGCATCCTTTTTCTGTAGCGTTCCCCGCCTCCTCTGCAGGGTCTGGTCCCAGCCTACAGTGGAGAAACTGACAGCGAAGAAGAAGGAGGCGACAAAGAAGAGAAGGAAGGAAGGATGACAGACTGGGTTAAACTGGCCTGTCTGCTGTGTAGGAGGCAGTTCCCCAGTAAGGAGGCCCTCATCAGGCACCAGCAGCTCTCTGAGCTACATAAGGTGGTTACAAAGACAGCTTGAATCTAACTTCACACCGTTGCAAATACAGCATAAATTAGAAGTGTCTGTTCACTCCTGGCAGGAAAGCCGACTTGTTTCCAGTGTATTTTGTTAAATTGTTGTCTTTACTATCTGTTAAGTACAGAAGTGTAGCCAAAAGACATTCCTCTGGGTACATATGTCTAAACTTGCAACTGTCTGTCCTCAGCAAAACTTGGAGCAGAGAAGAGTACAGCAGGAATCTTCAGGGAAAGAGGTTGGTCCAGCCTCAGATCTGACTGTGTATAGACTGATTCTGTGTGTAGGAGTAGTATTCATTTCATTGTCCTTTTTTAAAAAATTTTTAAATTTATTTTTTTTGCTTGCAGAAACTTCCGGATGGACCTGAGCCTCCTGATCCTAAGAGGAGGAAGTTTAACCCCATGTAAGCAGCATTGATGGAAAAAACAGACTCATGTTTATGTCTTATAGTTTGAGGTTAGGTGTGCAGAAGTGAATAATAAATAATAGTATTTACAAAATACTATTACCATGCCTTGTTCCTCTTGTACTGTTTAGACATTTCTTTATGGTGATAGTCCTGTTTTATAATTGTAAGACCTGTTGCTTCCTCCATACAGTGTGTGCTTACTTAGGTTTGTGTGTGTAATCAGTTATTTTATTTCTCTCTCTAGTGATGGGATCACAGGCAGTAGTCTTGGTGCCAGGATGCTGCAGGGAGGAGTGAAGAAAGGGCTTCTGTTGCGCAATATGCAAGTGGAATGAGCCCTCCCCCTGAAATCTCAACTTCCTGACCCGGGACAATGACAAAGCTTAGCACGCAACACTTCACCATTAACGTCGTATAGATAAACCTCTTAATTTTGGTTTGTAATTACAATTACCTCAACAGTGGTAATACACTCATGAACTGGTCCTGTAGCAGTGGATGTCGGGATATTGCACAGAATGCACTTTTTTTGCTTTCTTCCTGAATGATGCAGTTTTGTGTTCTCACGTGCTTCAGAGCTTGTGTGTGATAAACGAGCTTAATGTGGTTGGGGAAACATTTGGGATTTTCTAATATTACTGTCTATGCACCATTGATTTTTTTTTTTTTTTTTTTATAAATTCAATGCTATAATGCCTTGTCATTCAGTGAATGACTGATCTGAGCATGGACTGTATACATTTTAGAAGAGGTCTCATGAACTGGACAGCGTCGCACTAAAACTAGTGTGTACATGAAGTTTGTCATGTTGGAGATACGAATTCACAATGTAATACATCGTTATCTCTGGAGAAAGTTATTTTTTTATTTCTGTATTTTGTTTAAATGTGACTGCGTTTCGTCAAGCTCCTGTTAATTATTCAGAGTAACATTTTCATGATTATCTATGATGAATATCTTTTATGGGCGAGCCAGTAAAACAGTTGCTTATATTTCGACATTTTAAATTTCTAAAGCCGTGTTTTTACAAATCGGCGGTTAAAGAAAGAGGAATATAGTGCAAGATCTTGACCTACATACGTCTTGTACAGTTGGTGCACAGCACGTTGGTCGACCCCTGAATGAGTTTTCACATCAAATGCGTTTATAACACCTGTGCTCGTGTTGCGGCTGTTAAGTTTCCCTGGAAACGACAAACAGAGGTTCGTTGTCAGACATGAACTACATTTTGTTTTAGCGTTTACTGGTCCTTCTCCAGGTCACTTTCAGTAAACATTGGTCGTTATATTTCGGTATCTTCATGATGGTAAAGTTACAAAGAAGAACGCAACAGTCGCATAAAGTAGACTAGTTTACCAGACGTTAGCGACAGTAAACTTGGTGCAGTTCGACTTACGTTAGTTAACAGCTTGTCAATTAACAGCAGGTCTGCTGCTCTGCACCCGCTACTTTTATTTTTATTTTTTTGTGAAAACAAACTAAATTGAGCAGGATGTCTGAGGTGGATGAGGATGCAGTCTTGTCGGATGTAGAGGGAGAGGAAGAAGCGCACCAACAAGGAGCCGAAGAGGACGAGAAGGTAGAACTAGTTAACCCGAGAGATCACTTGTAACGTAGACAACGAGTTGGCATTAACGCTTTATAAGGGTACAAATCATATAATCTACTGAAGTGATGCTTAGCTTTGGCCATTACACCACGATTAAAGTGATCAAGTCACTATGACTATGCAATTATTCACACTTCATCAATTAAATATTTCAAAGTTGCACAATAATTGACATAAAAACATTGAAAAAAATAACTCATGCTCCACCCTCTCCAGGTTATAAAAGAAACCCATTTTGCCAGCTGAGCAAATACATGATTCTGAACTTTTGTGTCTGGAATCCAGCTAATTTGGTAGCATATCTAGTAATTAACATCCCTTAATTGGTGATCTAAGTGTGAACAAATCATATAAAGTCATAGTGACTTAATCATATGTCGATGAGAGCAACAGGAATTTATTATACAGCCTGCATTAAATCATTGGTAATTAGTTAAGCATTGCTGAAGTATATTATTTGTACCTTTTAATGCAAAAGTGTTACTGCAGTATTTGTAAGTATACTTCACAGAAACTTCTACAAGGGAGACCCAATTAATGGCTAAAGCGTTACATAGGTGGTTTTGAAGCTCCATCGTGTAGAGGGGCTTGTGTCTGAGCTGATGGGGTCCTGTTGTACATCTACTCCCCTGTGAGTTAGCACCACCACCAATTTTGACGGCATAATCCTGTGACGTCTTCCCTTCTAATAGGTACAGGTTTGCCATTTGACCCAAGAAACCATAGTTCGGGGGCTCTCGTTGCTGTGCCGAACAGGAAATGGACTTGGACATGCATTTGTCAAAGTGGACCTAAAAGACAAGTAAGATGGCAAAAATACATTCAAAGCCAAAGTGGCTGCCATCGGCCATTAATTGTAACAATCTCTTTGTACCGACTTTCCCTTTGACATCATTGTACCACTCAGCGGACTGAATGACATTGCTGCAATCAGCAGTTACACTCACCTACGTTTTGTGGACGTATCCAACAACCACCTTATTGATCTTTCTCCTCTGGCATCGCTCACCCAGCTGCTCTGGCTGAAGGCAAGGACCTCTCTTCTTTCTTTATTTAGAAAAAAGGACGTCTCTGGGGCTGTCTGTATCAGACACTCCAACTGATGGTGAATCTTGAATCTTGATTTCTTCCTCTGTAGGTTGACAATAATGCAGTGGAGTGCTTCGAAGGGCAACCTTTCACTCAGTTGACCTACTTGCAATGGCTGAGTATTGCAAGGAACCGGCTATCAGACCTGGACGGCCTGGTCGGGCCTGCCTTGGAGAGCCTCAATCTTACAGGTTGAGCTGTTGGTTTTATGTCAGGATAAGTGGTGTTCGAGTTCACTACGTGAATGACTGATGATGCATTAAGCTAATTCTGAATTTCCTAAAGTGAAGTCTGTCAAATGAAGAAGAGTTAACTATCACTATGAATTGAAATTAGAGAAATCACAATAACATCACAGGAGTTATCTATTTGATCAGATTTGATATAATGCCATGTGTTATCATTCAGTCTATATATAGGATATAACAAATTCTTATCAGCAATTAATCACATATGTTGTGCCTAACATGTTTGGAAAGCCCTTGACATGACATTTAGCAATGTCTCTGGCAGGTAACGCTATTCAGAGAGTGAATGGTCTTCAGAGTGGCTGTTTTGCCAACCTGGTAACTCTGGAGCTGAGGGGAAACCAATTGGATACCACTGATGGCATCAACCTTCCCAACCTGCGGGAATTATATCTGGTAATAAAAGCACTATTATTTGATTAATAGCACTAGCACACGGGATGAGGTTGATCACTGACCACCAGCCTTAATACCCATGTAATGACCCAGGGAACAGATTGCCTGTAAGTGTCCTTGCTCTTCGTTCAGGCCCAAAATGTTATCCAGCATTTGGAGGGTTTAGAGAAGTTAGAGCGCCTCACCACCCTTCACCTTCGAGACAACAAGCTAGATACTCTGGATGGCCTCAGCCCCAACATGAAGTGTCTCCAATACCTCAATGTCAGGTACACAGTTGACAGATCAGAGTCTTTCATCAATTCAGTAACACCTCAAATAAAATGATATATCCCAGATTATATATCCCACTTGCTTCTGTCTCTGTCTTTTAGAGGCAATGCAATCTTAGATGAGAATGCTGTGCAAGGCCTTGCGCTTGTGTCAAAAACTCTACGAGCTTTGGTCCTTTCTGAAAATCCTCTGGTGGAAATGACAGACTACAGGCTGAGTCTACTGATTCTCCTGCCACAGCTGGAGCGACTTGACAAAGATCTTGTCGAACCTGAGGAGAGGACTGAGGCCCGGGTTAAAAGCATGGTAAAGCTGATAAACATCTTATTTCTCTTTGTGGCATGCTCAGACATAAACTGCACTTTTGCTGGTTGTTTTAATGGCATGCATGTCCTTTCAGGTACTAAACGAAGAGGAATTTGAGCAATAAGATGTGCAATGATGGCCAAAATGTGGAAGTGTTTGACTTCCTTGAAAACACAGGCTTGGTGTGGTGACTGATTGTGAAAAGTAGATTAGGCTACATCTTGAAAGGGCATCTGTCTGATGCACTTTGTATCTGTAGAATGTGAATATACACGGTTTGCTTGTGTCATGTTCTTACACTATTACAGCCTATCTATTTTTCTAACAATAAAAATAATAAATTATATTTTTTTCGGTCGCATCCATTGACATCAACAAATGCAGATAATGTGTCAGTAACCAAGGAATAAGAAATGAGGGAGTATTTGATCTTGAGTTGCTGTCCTGTGTTTCACTGAGTAAGGATGAGAGGGCAAAATCCACCATTTCCGTGTTGGGCAGCCGGCCAGCTTTAGCTTTAAAGGAACAGCGACATGCATGTATTTGAAAAATCCCCATATGTATTCTGGACTATACTGATCTTCAAGCACATGCACACTGTCTCAAATAAAACAATTATTTCTGATGATTAGTTTAATTCTTAAGTTATCATTTATATTTCCATTTCTCACATCATACAAACGACCAGGAAGCCATCTCAATAAAAATATTGCCCCCCTTTTTTAAGTCTTCAAAGCAGTGGCTGCAAATTAAATGATACAAACGAAGTCACCACAGATCTATATCGTTAACGTGTGGAAATGACTTGTGAAAGTTGCACAGGGAACAAGGTCCTGCGCAACTGGTACCACGACGGTTCCTCCAATGATTGGCTGAGGTGGGCGTGGCTGTGGAGGAGACATAAGTCCCCCCTCCTCTCGACGCTTCTTCCTCCTCGGTTGTGCTTTGCGTCGGACAGTTTACCAGCGGCGTTGTGCAGCTTTGAACCTACGACCCCGGGACGCAGCGGTGTAATTGAAGTAACTGAACTACTCAAGCGGACGCAGTTTTCTAAAAAAAAAAAAAAAAATAGAATCCAGGAACCATGACTAGCTACCACAAACCCGATGAGAAAACTCTCCAGGGGCTGAAAGACATCGCCAATAAGCTCCGGATCAACTCCATCAAGGCGACATGCGCCTCTAACTCCGGGTAAACTATGCAAAGTAACGCTGGAGGGAGTTTAAAAAGCACACCGCTACGTACGAAGAAAATATACAATACTTTGTAATAGTAATGTGATAGTGACGTTATCTGAAGCACGTTTTTACCTGCGGGTCCCGTTGGCACGTGCTGGAGATTACCTTCACGCGGTGGAAACTCAGCCACAGTAGACGGCTAGCAAGTGATTAGCTAAGTGAACTGTTCCATAAACGTTTTAATAAGCTACTTTGTGAGGTATATTTGTCCATAGTGCATAGTCTATGCTAAGATTAGCATAAGCTAACAATTTGTGCGCCTGTGTCGACGTTACAGTCGCTGCAATGTGTCTGAGAAACCATGCATTCTAGTAAAGCAGTTGCTAGATTTAAACTTTGTCATTAGCACCGCGCTGCTTCTTCTAGCTAACAAGAAACCACATGACCATGCGGAACGGGGAATCTCATGGTCAGCTTGAAGCTCTAATTTAAAGTTGCAGATGCATGCTAAATTGCCAAATGCAGGAATGCACACCAGTTGCAATTGTTTGCAGGAAATTGGTGTCAAGTATGATTTTAAAAAAAGTGGCTATCAAAAGGGCACCTGTAGTATTGCTTCATCCTAAATGTCGGACTTCCTGACGTCTTCCTCTTCACATTCACTCTAGGTTGAATCAGAGTCCAAGCGGGAATAGTTTAAATGGCTTCCTTGTTGACGGGGTGTGATTTTGTAGTTTGTGTCATCTAGAGATTATTCATGCAGCCCTGTGTTGTCCTGCTACTCTCTCCATAGATCCGACTACACACCCACAATTAAAAAGTTTTGTGCGTTTAATCTTAATTAAATGCAATTAATGTGTAATGATGGTTTCCAGTCCACGGTTTCATTGTATTCACATTGCAAGATATCCAGCATTGTGATTTTTACTTGCGCAACTGCAACCTTTTGAAAAGCAAATGTTTGTTGGTAAACCTGTTTGTTACTTCCTTATGCCAACTGACAAGGACATGAATGGATTAGATCCTGGATGTCCTTACTGTGTTGTCTCCCTTTTAACAAAGGATGTTTTTGAGTTTTGACACCCAAAACTCAACACACGTTGTTTCTCATTATTTGACCTACATGGGACATTGCACTCGAGCATCTGATTTCATTCAGTTTATTTCCCAACAGGTTATCGCTCATCAAAAGGACAAGGGGTAAACGGAGCACTGGGTTCTTTTCTTATGAAATTTAACAGTGACCGTGGTGTTTGTTTGAATAAGATAACTGTGTTCCAGCATGGTTGAAATGATGCCATTTATAAATTAACCCACATAGGGAAGCAGAGATACTGTTGAGTAACCTGGTTTTTTTTTTTCCAACATGAATACTGCAATACTTTGACCACTATGCCGCAACTAACTGTTTCACAAGTTAACTTTTTTTTTTTTTTTTTTTTTATAAGTGTGTTGAAGTGTGGAAACATGACTGATGTAAATCATGTTGCAGATTAACAATCTATTGACGAGATTTATTTTCCTAATCCCAAAAGATTAAAGGCTCTCTTTAAAATATGAATTGCTTGCATTGTAATGCAAGCATTACATCTTTTGTCAATGTATCTTTGTTGATGCCTTTTTTAGGAATTACACGAGTTGTTCTTATTGTCAAACTAAAACTGAGAGGATTCCTGAATGTAGCAGCACATGCATGCATGTGCACGGTGTGTGTGGATTTTGTTTTCTTGTTGAGATACTGGAGTTTTTCTTGTGCCATGTGCTCACCAGATGTGTCTCCATTTTTCCCTCCCCCAGTCACCCCACATCATGCTGCAGTGCAGCGGAGCTCATGTCTGTGCTCTTCTTCAATACCATGCGCTACAAAGCAGAGGACCCTCGCAACCAATGCAACGACCGCTTTGTGCTCTCAAAGGTTTGCTTGCATTTTTTCGAGTGAGAATGTCCTTCAGTCGGCCAGCTCACCTGTGATGTGGCATCACCACCGTCATTAAAGACCCCCCCCGCCCCCTGCTGTCTCTAGGGTCATGCTGCACCTGTCCTGTATGCTGCATGGGCAGAGGTGGGTTTCGTGAAGGAGTCGGACCTGGTCAACCTGCGCAAGGTTGACTCTGACCTGGAGGGGCACCCCACACCAGTAAGTTCAAAATTCTGCGTTCCCCTTTCTGGTGTTCATGTCTCCTTGGAGAACACACTATCATGTTCAAGTCAGGCTGTCTATATCTTGTATAACATTTAGTTTTCCCTCTCTTCTATTCATCAGAAACTGGCCTTTGTTGATGTGGCTACTGGATCTCTGGGACAGGGTCTCGGGGCTGCCTGTGGGATGGCATACACTGGCAAACATTTTGACAAATCAGGGTGAGCATGTATACAAAATATGTATATTCATTAAGAGGTTCCAAGGCTTATATTAAACCTGCTTTTTATTTTCTTCAGCATTAGTCTGAATCCTGTTTATAGGACAACATGTTAGAATTAGATTACTTAAGGACATGGGCTCTCCATACTCCCAACGAGACTGTTTCTGTCATTCTTGAAATGTCATACATGTTGAGGGTAGTTCCTGTTAAATCATTTGAGTCAACAAGGGATTTGGTTAACAAAGAGCCGTTCTTAACAGTGCAATACCTTGACTTGCAGTCAGGTAACTGCTTTCTTTTAAACTGATGCCTGAAACACTGTAATCCATTTAATGGATGAACCTGTAGTAGTGAAGATGTAATTGTGTTAAATCACGCCCTGAATGGTGCCTGCAGTGAGGTCAAAAGGTCTTGCACTGCTGCAACTGAGTAATATTAAAAGTAGCAACGATTTATTTAGCTTTGTGGGGGAGTAGCTGTTGGTGATTCTAAGAACAATAATAACTCGATAATCTAAAAGTATAAATATATTATGAACTGCTGCTTCCACTGAAGTTATGTTTGTTTGTATTCGTGACAGACTTTAATCATGTAGTATTATGTGCTTCATTGTTTGGAGATCATCATTTCCTGTTTCTCCTTTCCTCATTGTGTTGTAGATACCGTGTGTACTGCATAATGGGAGATGGAGAGTGTTCAGAGGGCTCAGTGTGGGAGGCCATGGCCTTTGCCTCCTACTACAAGCTGGACAACTTGGTGGCCATCATGGATGTCAATCGGCTCGGTCAAAGTGAAGCTGCGCCCCTGAAGCACAACATGGAGACTTACCGCAAGCGCTGCGAAGCCTTTGGGTCAGTGCCAAATACACATTAACATAAACATAACCTTTAATGTCATATATTTGTATATAATTGGGACCTTCTGATATTCTTCAAAAGCTTCCTTGGGTTGAAATGTTACTTGTCCAACTCTCACACATTGGTGTTCCACATGTCTCCCCTCCTGTGGCCTCTTGTCTTTCTCTCTCTGCTCCCTTCTTCCAGGCGATGAGCGTAATGCTTAACGTGTTGGTTCAGAAGTCAATACAGACTGTGTTTTGGGTTAATATTTGCTGTAATGTGTCTGCATGCAACTGATGTTTTTGCAGGTGGAACACTTACGTTGTGGATGGACACGACGTGGAGGAGCTGTGCAAAGCTTTCTGGCAGGCTCAGCAGGTGAAGGACAAACCCACTTGCATTGTAGCCAAGACGTTAAAGGGCAAAGGACTCAAAAGTAAGTGTGGAGTTCATGTGGTGACTGTTTTATTTACTGAGCTATTTGATTCTCTGAATTTGATTCTGACTCATTTATCTCTTTGCTGTAGATATTGAAGATCTTGATAACTGGCATGGAAAGCCCATCCCCAAGGACAGGGTGGAGGACGTCCTGAAAGACCTGCGGGCTCTGATCCAGGTCCCCAACAAGACCCTGTGCCCTGAGCTGCCCAAAGAAGACACGGCACCCGCAGACCTCAGCACCATCTCTCTGCCTTCACCCCCAGCATACAAAAAGGGAGACAAGGTACCTTTTTACTTGTGCTCCTATTGAACGCCGCCTAATGTAATTGATTACATTTATAGGGACGCTTGAATCCTGTGTAGTAATGTATGGAAAGCTCATTTTAACAAGTCATGGAAAGTGTAGATTGTTTTGTTGTGTTAATCTGTAGTCACCCATTCCTTCCTGTCCTGTCAGATGGCAACACGGCGTGCATACGGCACTGCACTGGTCAAGCTGGGCCAAGCAAGCCAGAGAGTGGTGGCCCTCGATGGAGACACCAAAAACTCCACCTTCTCAGATATGTTCAGGAAGGCCTTCCCTGACCGCTACATTGAGTGCTTCATCGCTGAGCAGAACATGGTACACAATATTTCACTCTTTACCTCCAATTTATGAAAGGGGGATACATTTAGCTCCCATTTAACTCTTCACGGCCATAATCTGCTCCGACTAGGTCTAATCTGTTACTATTTATATTCTCCAACATTAAAATCCAAGGCTCCTACTACTCTCTCCATGCCTTATCTGATATGCTGTCATTAAGACTAACCCTTAATACCAATCTCTACTTACTGCTACAGGTAAGCGTGGCCATTGGCTGTGCCACACGAGACCGCACAGTTGCATTCGCCAGCACGTTTGCTGCCTTTTTCTCTAGAGCCTATGACCATATCCGTATGGGAGCCATCTCCCAGTCCAATGTCAACCTGGTGGGGTCCCACTGCGGAGTCTCCATCGGTAAGCCTTCTGCTAAAGCGTCACTAGCTTTATTTATTTTATTTTTTATGGGGGTGAGTGTACCCGGCCCCCCGACTGATCTTATTCTGCTTTCAGGTGAGGATGGTCCTTCCCAGATGGCCCTCGAGGACTTGGCCATGTTCCGTGCCATTCCAACATGTACTGTGTTTTACCCCAGTGATGCAGTGTCCACAGAGAGAGCCGTTGAGCTGTCAGCCAACACCAAGGTTGGTAGGCCACCTTGTGGTAGAGTTTGTCCAGTAATCCAGTCTTCACAGTGACGGGAGTTCTCATGTGGTAACTCATCACTCTATATTCTCAGGGTATCTGTTTCATCCGTACCAGTAGACCAGAAACTGCAGTCCTCTACTCTCCAGATGAGAAGTTTGAAGTGGGCACAGCCAAGGTAATGATCAATACAATGATTTTTACTCACTTGTGCACCAAGTAGCCAGTAGCAACAAAAGATCTGAAGAAACACCAGAAAAATGACTGTATATGAATAAATGTCTACTTTACCAGGTTGTGCGGCAGTCTGCCAGTGATTGTGTAACTGTGATTGGAGCTGGTATTACTCTGCATGAGGCCCTTGCTGCTGCTGATGTGCTGGCCAGTGAAGGTAAGCTTGCATTGCCCTCTAGTGGATAGATGTAGGTATTGAAGCTGACTATTCATAACATTCATCCACATCTCTTATGTTTGGTAATTCAGGGGATACAAGTTATCAGTCTCTAGGTTAGCTAGTATGGTCTAATAAACATTTCCCAAAGTAACAATCTAATGAATACCTATAGGGAAGAACATCCGCGTAATTGACCCATTCACCATCAAGCCCTTGGATGCCGCTACCATTCTGGCCAGTGCCAGAGCCACAAAGGGACAGATCATCACTGTGGAGGACCACTACAAGGAGGGTAGGTTGTGTTCTGTTTTTGTGCTGTTGCAGGGTTCTCTAGTCATCTACCAATGAGCAGAGTTTCTTAGTGGCGGTGTTTTTTTATGCAGAGATTTTTCTCGATCTACCAGAGTCTATTAAGAGGGCATTATCATGTCATCACTTGGTGGCTTGAGCTGATGGTCTGTCTCCTCTGTCCAGGTGGTCTTGGTGAAGCAGTGCTGTCAGCAGTGGGCCAAGAGCCTGGCATCGTTGTGACCCGGCTGGCAGTGACCGGCGTTCCCCACAGCGGAAAGCCCCAAGAGATGCTCGACCTCTTTGGCATCAGCGCCAAGCACATTGCCAACGCCGTGCGTCAGACCTTTGCAAACTAAGGACGGCAGAGTACCTCTCGCTTGCCGCTCTGCTCCGTTACAACCAACTTTCTACCCAACTCGCAGCTAACTGGCCTGTTCTCGTGAAGACCTGTTAACTTCTGTGCAGTGTGCTCACCCGGTATTGTTGTCGCTACCACAGATTGTGAGGGATGGGAATAGGATTGTCAAAGCCTAGCATGTAGTACCCTCTTCTCCCGACGGGTTCCTCTGCAACATTCCTTTCTTGTATCCTCTTATGTGTTAAAGTAGCTCAGACAAAACATCACTGAATACTGTAAATGTGTTATGTTGACAGATTTTAAAAACATACAAGCAGCAGACCCGGTTCTGATCCATTCAGGCCACTACTTCTGTTTTGCGTTCGAATCCTTTCTTTACAACCATACCGCATGTCCGCTCACTTGTCTGGCATTCTTGCCTCCCTTTTTCTTCACCAAACACTGTTACCGTTTGTCATAAATCTTAGTGACTAGATCCGATTTGTAGTCTTTTGATGCTTAAACCAGTTTGCTGTGAGCAGTTTGACATCTTTTCTGTGTTCTGGCCACATGGGCATCACACAAAGTTCCTGGTGTTCCAGGGCACTTGTGTCATCCCGTTGTACTTGTGTTGTGCTGAATTAAAGATTTAACTCAGTCTTGTGTTTTGAGTTTTTTTGTTTTTTTTCCCCCCTGCTTTTGCTAGTAGTGTTTCTATGAGTGGGCAATGTCAGTGCCTCTTTGGTAAAGACTAAAATACCGTAGCTAGTGGATGGATCACAATGCAGTTTTGCACAGATATTCACGGTGCCCAAAGAATGACACCTAATGACGTAATCGATCCGCCGACTTCTGATCTAGCACTACTAGCATGTTGTAGTTTTCACCCATCTGTGTCAACATCTCCTCGATGAATTGGCATCAAATTTTGTACAGCTATTCATGGTTCCCACACAAGGTTGCTAATAACTTTGATCCCCGGACTTTTCTGCTAGCTCCACCGTGTGATTGACATTTTTGGTCTGTCGCTGTGGTTTTAAGAGAAATGTTCCCATCATGCAGTTAAATATGACATACTAGTTTCAAAACGCACCCATTCCCTTCAGCCTCATCTTTTACTGATGTCTAACAAGTGTTTGCATGCCAACACTGCAAACTGCTATGGCGAGCATGGTAAACATACCTGCAAAAATTTAGCATGCTGACAGGCGTTTAGCTGTAAGCACCATTGTACCAAAGTGCAATCTCACAAAGCTGCTAGCGTGGGTTCAGAGTCCTGGTCTGGTTTTACGGTTGAGTGTTTGCGACATGTGGCTTTTACAGATACCCGTCATACATGTTGTAGAGCTGGCAGTGTCCAGACTGTCGGACACCTTTTATTCTGAGTAAGAAAACAAGGTAGTGAAGAATGGACAGCCGGTCACAGAGATAGTAAAACTCTCTAGTGTCTCAAACCAGTCACTGGACCCGAAGTAAAAGCTTAAGTGTTTACGTTTCATGAATCATAGGCCTCTGCACCATTCTCTGCAGTGGAAATTGTTAACCCAGGGTGTTGTCACACTGAGGTTAAGGAAGGGGTTGAATGTGTGGTCAGTGGATTACTGCACGTTCCTGTCGAGGTTTAAATTGATAGTTTTTGGACACAACTATTTACCTTGGAAGAGCACGTCAGGACCTCAGTGTTTCACAGTTTACCGTTAGTTGTCCAATGTGCCATTTGGAATAGTCTGGATTCTTCCGTCTCTGCCTCATCAGCTGAGCTTCAAGTGCAGAAAAACTAAACCGACCAGAATTAATACATAAAATTGAGTTAACCGATATCATCAGAAATGTTCATATTTCAGGCCGTGTTAATCACAGAGGCTGTTGTCGAGGACATGAGAACATGCACACACATGCTGACAGATTTAGTCTGAGTATGTGTGGTTAGTTACTGAGCAAATAAAGTGGGTTTGTCAGCAGGTTTCACCCCACAGCGAAAATCCCAGTTTGGCTCAACACTCAGCCAGTGGCACCTGCTTGGCTCAGCTGTGAGTGTGTGGGGATGTACAAACTCCAGACTACATGTGTGAGCATCACAGCGTATGTGCGTACAGATAATATTGTGTGTAGGTAAAGATGGACGTGTTTATTTTCATACATAGATGCTAGCGTTTGACTCCGACCTGAACTTTCTACCAACCCTGTTTCTTGTTTGGGAAAGGCCGAAGGTCAGTCTGATTCAGTCAGGAGAAAAACACAGACATGACAGGATCACAAATTCATGTGTCATAATGTCTGACTAGAATCATATTAGTCATAATATGATTCTAACATCGATTCTAACATAGTCATAACATAGAGTCATATGAAACTTATTGTGTTGAAGTTTCTATTTTATGCCTTCCACCAAATGTTAGCAGACAGTGAGGAGACAAGGAGGAGCAGGGCGGGTCTGTGTATTTTATGGTGCGATGAACAAGCCTTCATTAACAATGTGAGAGTTTATTTTTTGACCTCTCCGCCTCCGAGATATTCCTTCCCTTCTTCCTCTCATTTCAGCATTCACTCTGAGTTGGGGGCATGTGCACTGTGGTTTAGTATTGCTTTTGGCTGACTCACAACAGAGAAGGTGCTCCACAGCTTTTGCTACAAGTCTTTACAGTGATGTATCCTCTCGTGTAAACTCTCAGGTCAACCGTTACTCACTGAGTTTCTTCCCTTTGGCATTACCATCTGAACTCTCTGTGGATTTGCTTCATCCTCGCTTCAGCCCTGAAGACCTAAACATTTTGGACTTCTCTCTCCAAGTGAAACAGCTTTAACTGATACAACTTTTAACAATGCAAATGCCAAGGACATGGATCACGTTCATTTGCCTCTGTGGCACAGCTTTATCAGGACAAGGCCGTAACTCTTTGCATGACATGGATGCATACTTGGAAACCTCTTTTGAGACACCTGACTTAGAAACAGCAGCAGTTCATCCACCAGGAATTGATACAGGAGTGACCTTGTTGGATACATATGCTTCAAGTGTAGCCCTCCCTTCTGGTAAGATGAGAGTTCTAACCTTTCAAATGCTGCCTGTTTCTGTCTGCATGATCTTGGCTAATAAATGCTTTAATAACTGAAATACTTTTACATAACTAAGCATACAATGCTGAGTGAAAAGCTCAGTTATTATTTTGATTTCTTTATGTCTATTAATTGTCTTTTTCTGCTCGGCTTTGTGAATGGTGAAGAAGAGACTGAGGATGAACGTCTCCAAATGGAGGCAGAGAAGGAGCGGGAGCATCAAGGAGTTGAGTTCAGAAAGCTGGAGGCTGGTAGAAGAAGAAGAGGTGCTTGGGGGAAAAGGAAACACGCAGCTACTGTGGAGGCCACTGCGTATAGAATAGTATGGCACTTGTTCTACCATGTGGACACAGAAATACATATTTATGAATAAATAAAAATGGGGCATCCACATACGTTGATTTGTTCCTTTGTTGAAACGTGTCAGTGACTTCCGGATGCTTATTGCAGGCAGGACTTGGGCAACCCCTGACGGGCTGGAGAAAGCCTGTAAAAGGAGAGGAGGAAACCAGCGCTCTTATTGCTGCACTTAAGGAGCTTCATGCTGATAAACAACGGCTTATGGATCAAGGGAAAGCACAAGAGGAGGAGGGAGAAGAAGAAGATGACGATGATGACGACGATGACGACGATGACGACGATGATGATGATGATGACGATGATGACGAGGAGGAGGAGGAAGAGGTTTGATTTTTGTTGTTTTTACTTCAGTTAATTGAATCATTCATGAAGCAATTGTTTGTCATATCATTTATTATTTAATCTTTTGTGTCAGGAAGAGGAAGAGGAGGAGGAGGAGGAGGAGGAGGAGGAGGAAGAAGAAGAAGAAGTAGTAGTGGAAGAGGAAGAGGAAGAAGAAGAGGAAACTGAGGCTCCCAGCAATCAAACAGAAACTCACTCCAGCACTACAGAGTCTCCTCTCAGCGAGTGTCAGACTGCTGACAGAGAAATCAGCTGCAGGGGCGTCGGCATGACTCTCCTGCCAATCATCCACAACCCACTAGCCACAAATCTGGACATGGCAGGTGTGTGTGTGTGTGCGTGTGTGCGTGTGTTGTGGTGGCGGCGGCGGATGCATCACATGAAATAAGCCATGTTGGGGGGATGGTGCAAATTAGAGTGAACTCTATAAAAACTAATATAGCAGTGATATTGATTACAATTGAACTGGTTTATTATTAAATCAGCTTATTCATTAAGTTTTCCAGTAGTTCTAATTCCAACTTTGATGCCACTAGCCATGAATTCTTCTTCTTTTAACAATTATAACCACTTAGTACATAGTATTTGGCAAGAACAGTATAGGTTAAGATGGTGAACCATTAAACTGAAAACTAAAATAACGAAGTACATTGACTGATTATATTGTTTGTATCAAAACAAAAGTTCCAGCACAGATATGTCAACATTATGTGACCTGTGAGTCAAGTGATTTTGACGCTCATGTGAAATGGCTGTACAAGCCATATTATATGCTTCTTCTACATATATGTGTACGTATATACGTATATATACAGTATATAACATACCATGTGATTTATTTTCAAAGAGAATAACATCAGAATCGTCAGTCCACACGTTTTCTCTGGTGTGCCGAACCTGGACACACTGGACCTGAGCAAAAACAAACTGGATGATGAGTCGTTCAGCCAACACCCCCTGTCGGTGAGTAACACCTCTCTTCTTCACTGTCGGTCTCAACAGTCCAGTCTAATAGCCTCTTCTGCAAGTACATCACACCCATACAGTTGTACTCTGCATGTTTAATTGTGCTTGAATGGACATCTCACTACTATGTTCGGGTTCAATTGAAGGTACGTGTTACATAGTGTACGTATGATACAAATGCAAAAGGGCACACAGTGTCACATTGATGTTATGCAACCCAAAACCAGACTCATCCAATGAAATCAAACTGCAGAGCTTCTGCAGTGCCAGCAGTCGCAAACCCGCAGCTCCAGACCAGAAGTACAAGTCCAGCCGGCTCTGCTCTACCAACGGGCAAGGGAGTGTTACAACTGTTGTCTTTTCTGTTTTGAATGAATGTATTTGTCCAAAAGAGAAAAACCAAAGAAGGAGAGGCAAAGCCCAGAGGAAGCTTTAAACTTAAGTGTTAATAAAATCAGTTAACACTTGCTCTCTTGTCTGATGGTCAAGTGTCTGAAAAAGCTTTTTTATGCCAAGATAGATAAAAAAAATTATACATTTGTTCAAAACCTCTTGTAGCTAATATATTATGATTAAGAGCTATGAGCTGATTTGCAATTCTATTTTTAGGAACAGATAATATAAAACACGGTCTTCAGACCATTAATATAGCAGCAGACAACTATTTACTATGTAAAGATACGGTGTAGTAACGTCTACCTGAGCAGAGAATGAAGTCACTCTCCCTCTGCTCGTGTTCTTATCTGACCTTCTCCTTGCTTTGGTGACATAGCCATGCCAGCCCGCACATGCTTTTAGTGCATGTTTATGCATGTGAGCCTGCCCCACCGGTTAGTTCAGGGCCGCCACTCTGCACTGCTCTCATATGGCGGTTACAGTTGATAACACTGTCTCCAACACATCGTAGAATCCAAGCACCCATCCTCCGATTCCCCCTCAAGTAAACACTATTAACTCTGTGAGCACTTTTGACATAGTTTGCGCGCGATTTGCACCATTAGCTACGAGCCGTCACTGTGTTGAGAGGCAATCAAAAATACTCCCAATCTGGTATTATGCACCTTTAAGTGTTAAATATCAATCCTCAACAAAGATATATAGCAAAAAGCAGGCAACACTGACATGTCTTCACCTGCAGGTTTAAACTGCAGATACTATTATTCTCCTTTCCTATGGGTGGCGTAGGTAAGCCTGTGTAGATTTGGTCTGACTCAAAAAAAGCTCCTTCTTGTGAAGAATATGCAGCCTGCTGAATGTGAATGGCTTTTATAACACACTTTGCATCTAATTAAAATAAAAAGCAGGCTGTATCCTGTATCATTACAGTAATAAAAGAGCATTGAAAATTGCATTAACTAATCCTTTCTAAGAATAAGCTCTGGTCTAACCTCTAAATGACCACAGGCCAAACTCAGATCCTGACCACACCGAGGCAGCCCGCCACACTCTGACCAATCATTATGCTCCACCACCAGTATAGTCTCCCACGATTGGCTGGTCAGACCTGTTGGAAAACAGCTGCAGCAAAATGACGTGGAAAATAAAAGTTTTTTTTTTCATTTTTTGCTCACATCCACAGTAATGACAGAGGACTGATGAACTGGCTTGAAGAATCCTGCGAAAGATTCAGTCCACTGCTTTTAGTTGACACAGATCAACCACAATGGCTCTAACTGAAGAGCCACTGCAGCGTGGCTTTGCTAAAAATACAACATGATAGATGACATGGAAGAGATGCATAGATTTGGTGTATTTCTGTGAACTCTGTGATTGTGACCTTCCCGGCAAGTTGGGATAGAAAATTATGGATTATGAAGTTTCACCCCTCTCTTTGCTTCGTGTCATGCAGAACTTGACCTTTCTGAAGAAGCTGAACCTAGATGGCAACCAGTTTACCAGCATCCCAGCACTGCCGCCATCTCTGGAGGAGCTCAAGATTAGCAACAACAAGCTCAGTGCACTCAGCCCTCACAGCTTCAAAGGTAGGAGTTGTGTCTGTGTACATGGAAGAGAAACGTCTTGTATGGAAAATAATGTAATTTAGTATTCCCCTCTAGGTTTGATGAACCTGTTGAATCTGGAGCTTAAGGAGAACACTCTCCATGAGGGCAGTGTGTCACCTCTAGCCTTCAGACCGCTAGAGAGACTTCTGGGCCTCCAGTTGGACAACAACCGCTTCCGTTCCCTCCCCCTGGGCCTCCCCCCCTCTCTTCAGGTGCACTGATATCACTTTACTGAATCTTGTGGGCAAAATCCTTCTCCTTAAAGTGTTAGGTTCAGCCAAAGGAGGCAGCTGGGATTCAGAATAGTACTCAGGGTCTATCAGAGAGCCAGACACTGACATGAAGACAATCATTTATGTCCCTGTCTTTCTGTCTTTCTTTTTGCGTAGGAGCTGGAGATGAATGGAAATCTGATTGAAGAGGTGACAGAGGAGGCAGTGAGGGGCTATGTCCATTTGAGAGTGCTGGAACTGAGTCACAACCTGCTGCATGAGCAAGGCATCACTACCCACGCCTGGAATCATCTCAAGTACGTCCATCCATCCATCCATCCATCCATCCATCCATCTATCTATCTATCATCCATCCATCCATCCATCCGTCCGTCCATCCATCCATCCATCCATCCATCCATAGCTACTGATTTAAAAAATAATGATCTGAAGTTCCTCCATCAGCCACAAGAGGGTAGACTGGTATTGTTTGAAATTCTGAACACTTATTATCATTTCACACACAAATGTGTGAAAAATCTGTACTTTGTGATTAACAATGTGTTTAAAATCTGTACTTTTTTCAGTGTCTTTGGCTGACGTTTAGAATGATCAGCTTTTTATCTTTCTTTCCTTCTTTCTTTCTTTCCTTCTTTCTTTCTTTCTTTCTTTCTTTCTGTCTCCCCCCCCCCACACACACATACCACACATATCACAGAAGTTATGACAGCTGACCTTGTGTACTTAGATGAGCAGGCTTGTGAGGGACAGCTTGAGGGCAACTGCGTGCCTGTATGTGTCTGTTTGTGTACGTATGTCTGAATGTGTGTCTATGGTGGTGGTGGTGTGTGTGTGTGTGTGTGCGCGTGCCTGTTGTTTAAATATAGTGAATTCCAGTGGCGTTGTTTTCTTTGCTCCCTTGGATCCTTGTGAACCACAGTGGGAGTTTCAGGGAAAACTGATGGAAAAAATTCTTGAAGAAAGACGGGAAATTCAACTTGGAGTTTCACTGTATGAATGGATGACTATGTGAAAGTCTACGTAGAAATCTGAAATTGGGAAAATAAATTCAGGGGAAGTTTTGACTGAAGAAATTACGAGATGTTTTAATCAAAAATGGAAACTGTAAAACACAAAATCTTGTCCAAAGAGGGACAGAGAGATAATGTGAAGAGAGAAAGAGTTTTGAGTGAAGTTAAAATGGAGCTAGGCAGCACTCCGAGCCCTCGCTTGACTTCTGACTAGAATCTATTTGACACCTGACACTTGACCTCATTAGTGGCGACAGCAGCGGTCTTCCCATTGGCACTGCGGGCTTATTAGCTGGTCCTCCATCTTAAAAGCTTTCTTCAGCACGGCATAGACAAGAGAGTGGAAACAAATTCAGCTTGAGACTGAACTCCGCTACCACAGCAGGTGCTGAGACCTTAAAGGGCAGAGGTTATTAACCATGAAACAAGACTCCTGCCTGTGGTTGGAATCTATTTTATTCTGCAGACCTTTAATAATTAAATCCACACTGAGGTACTTGTAGAGAAATGTATTCATCATGTACCTCTGCAGAGGTGTGTGGAAAAATATACAGAGAGGGACTGACGCAGAGTGAAAAGTAAATTGCTTAACGATAAAGTAAACTGCAGTGTGCTGGTTCTGGTTAGTGGAGCGCCTCTATTCCATGTCATGGAGTCCGTGTTATTGCTGCCTCCTGCTGGGCTTCAGTGATTAGAGGCACCAGTGAGGGTTACAGGGAGCTGGGGAGGGCAGTTTGTACTTTAGATATACGTATCTCAGATTTACTGTGTCCCAGATCCCATTTATTTGTACTCTGTAAACTTATCCCAGATTAGTTTGTGTTCCTCTGGGTGTGTTTACATTTGCTGCCAACGTGTGACCATCCTGTAAACATACGCACATGCTTAAGTGGTGTAATTAATTGTACCTCAGTAATGTTCCTCAATACAGCTTTTAGGTTCTTGAACTTAACTTAAGTGTTACCATTATGGTACTTTATACTTTTTAATTTATTAAATTATTGTACTTTTTATTCCACTTTAGCTTTACTAGTTATTTTGTTTTGACTATTGATACATACTATACTTTAACCACAGCCCTAGGATTAGGGTTTAAAGTGTAGTATGTTAAAAAAAGTTCCTTTTTTATAATTAGATAATAAAAATATAATATCATGGCTGACATTTTCTGCCTATTAAGTACTTCCACTTTTAAAACTTGAAGTATATTTTGCTGGCAATACTTTAAAATGCCTCTCCTCAGGGGCCCAATCAGCTTTCATCCTTAGACACACAGATAAACAAGCACACACACACACACACACACACACACACACACACACACACACACACACACACACACACAC